>NC_069503.1:610452801-610752801 GCF_027579735.1 Bombina bombina | reverse complement strand
CCTTTGCGGGGCATGCCCCAAGAAGTTCAGCTCTTTTGCCTGTAAAAAAAAACCATACAATACCCCCCCCCCAACATTACAACCCACCACCCACATACCCCTAATCTAACCCAAACCCCCCTTAAATAAACCTAACACTAAGCCCCTGAAGATCTCCCTACCTTGTCTTCACCTCACCGGGTTCAGCGATCGGTCCAGAAGAGGGTCCGAAGTCTTGATCCAAGCGGAGCAAGAATAGGTCCCATCCGGTAGAAGTCTTCATCCAAGCGGGGCAGAAGAGGTCTTCCATCCGATTGAAGTCTTCATCCAAGCGGGATCTTCTATCGTCATCCATCCGGAGCGGAGCGGCAGGATCCTGAAGACCTCCGACGCGGAACATCCATCCTGGCCGACGACTGAATGACGAATGACGGTTCCTTTAAATGACATCATCCAAGATGGCGTCCCTCGAATTCCGATTGGCTGATAGGATTCTATAATCTATCAGCCAATCGGAATTAAGGTAGGAATATTCTGATTGGCTGATGGAATCAGCCAATCAGAATCAAGTTCAATCCAATTGGCTGATCCAATCAGCCAATCGGATTGAACTTGATTCTGATTGGCTGATTCCATCAGCCAATCAGAATATTCCTACCTTAATTCCGATTGGCTGATAGAATCCTATCAGCCAATAGGAATTCGAGGGACGCCATCTTGGATTACGTCATTTAAAGGAACCGTCATTCGTCGTTCAGTCGTCGGCCAGGATGGATGTTCCGCGTCGGAGGTCTTCAGGATCCTGCCGCTCCGCTCCGGATGGATGACGATAGAAGATCCCGCTTGGATGAAGACTTCAATCGGATGGAAGACCTCTTCTGCCCCGCTTGGATGAAGACTTCTACCGGATGGAGGACCTCTTCTTGCTCCGCTTGGATCAAGACTTCGGACCCTCTTCTGGACCGATCGCTGAACCCGGTGAGGTGAAGACAAGGTAGGGAGATCTTCAGGGGCTTAGTGTTAGGTTTATTTAAGGGGGGTTTGGGTTAGATTAGGGGTATGTGGGTGGTGGGTTGTAATGTTGGGGGGGGGTATTGTATGGTTTTTTTTACAGGCAAAAGAGCTGAACTTCTTGGGGCATGCCCCGCAAAGGGCCCTGTTCAGGGCTGGTAAGGTAAAAGAGCTTTGAACTTTAGTAATTTAGAATAGGGTAGGGCATTTTTTTATTTTGGGGGGCTTTGTTATTTTATTAGGGGGCTTAGAGTAGGTGTAATTAGTTTAAAATTGTTGTAATATTTTTCTTATGTTTGTAAATATTTTTTTATTTTTTGTAACTTAGTTCTTTTTTATTTTTTGTACTTTAGTTAGTTTATTTCATTGTAGTTATTTGTAGGTATTGTATTTAATTTATTTATTGATAGTGTAGTGTTAGGTTTAATTGTAGGTAATTGTAGGTATTTTATTTAATTAATTTATTGATAGTGTAGTGTTAGGTTTAATTGTAACTTAGGTTAGGATTTATTTTACAGGTAAATTTGTAATTATTTTAACTATTTTAGCTATTAAATAGTTCTTAACTATTTAATAGCTCTTGTACCTGGTTAAAATAAATACAAAGTTACCTGTAAAATAAATATTAATCCTAAAATAGCTATAATATAATTATAATTTATATTGTAGCTATATTAGGATTTATTTTACAGGTAAGTATTTAGCTTTAAATATGAATAATTTATTTAATAAGAGTTAATTAATTTCGTTAGATGTAAATTATATTTAACTTAGGGGGGTGTTAGTGTTAGGGTTAGACTTAGCTTTAGGGGTTAATACATTTATTAGAATAGCGGTGAGATTCGGTCGGCAGATTAGGGGTTAATAATTGAAGTTAGGTGTCGGCGATGTTAGGGAGGGCAGGTTAGGGGTTAATAAATATAAGATAGGGGTCGGCGGTGTTAGGGGCAGCAGATTAGGGGTACATAGCTATAATGTAGCTGGCGGCTCTTTGCGGTCGGCAGATTAGGGGTTAATTATTGTAGGTAGGTGGCGGCGACGTTGTGGGGGGCAGGTTAGGGGTTAATAAATATAATATAGGGGTCGGCGATGTTAGGGCAGCAGATTAGGGGTACATAGGGATAATGTAGCTGGCGGCGGCGTGCGGACGGCAGATTAGGGGTTAATAAGTGTAGGTAGCTGGCGGCGACGTTGTGGGGGGCAGATTAGGGGTTAATAAATATAATATAGGGGTCGGCGGTGTTAGGGGCAGCAGATTAGGGGTACATAAGGATAACGTAGGTGGCGGTCGGCAGATTAGGGGTTAAAAATTTTTTATCGAGTTGCGGCGATGTGGGGGGACCTCGGTTTAGGGGTACATAGGTAGTTTATGGGTGTTAGTGTACTTTAGAGTACAGTAGTTAAGAGCTTTATGAACCGGCGTTAGCCCAGAAAGCTCTTAACTACTGACTTTTTTCTGCGGCTGGAGTTTTGTCGTTAGATTTCTAACGCTCACTTCAGACACGACTCTAAAAACCGGAGTTAGAAAGATCCCATTGAAAAGATAGGATACACAATTTACGTAAGGGGATCTGCGGTATGGAAAAGTTGCGGCTGAAAAGTGAGCGTTAGACCCTATTTTGAGTGACTCCAAATACCGGAGGTAGCCTAAAACCAGCGTTAGGAGCCTCTAACGCTGGTTTTCACGGCTACCGCCAAACTCCAAATCTAGGCCAAAGTGATCACAAAGTCAAACACGGCTGACATAGGGCTAGATTACAAATGGAGCTCAAAAATATTAGCGATATTGAACTTAAATTAAGTCAATTAATACAGGGAGTGCAGAATTATTAGGCAAGTTGTATTTTTGAGGATTAATTTTATTATTGAACAACAACCATGTTCTCAATGAACCCAAAAAACTCATTAATATCAAAGCTGAATAGTTTTGGAAGTAGTTTTTAGTTTGTTTTTAGTTATAGCTATTTTAGGGGGATATCTGTGTGTGCAGGTGACTATTACTGTGCATAATTATTAGGCAACTTAACAAAAAACAAATATATACCCATTTCAATTATTTATTTTTACCAGTGAAACCAATATAACATCTCAACATTCACAAATATACATTTCTGACATTCAAAAACAAAAACAAAAACAAATCAGTGACCAATATAGCCACCTTTCTTTGCAAGGACACTCAAAAGCCTGCCATCCATGGATTCTGTCAGTGTTTTGATCTGTTCACCATCAACATTGCGTGCAGCAGCAACCACAGCCTCCCAGGCACTGTTCAGAGAGGTGTACTGTTTTCCCTCCATGTAAATCTCACATTTGATGATGGACCACAGGTTCTCAATGGGGTTCAGATCAGGTGAACAAGGAGGCCATGTCATTAGATTTTCTTCTTTTATACCCTTTCTTGCCAGCCACGCTGTGGAGTACTTGGACGCGTGTGATGGAGCATTGTCCTGCATGAAAATCATGTTTTTCTTGAAGGATGCAGACTTCTTCCTGTACCACTGCTTGAAGAAGGTGTCTTCCAGAAACTGGCAGTAGGACTGGGAGTTGAGCTTGACTCCATCCTCAACCCGAAAAGGCCCCACAAGCTCATCTTTGATGATACCAGCCCAAACCAGTACTCCACCTCCACCTTGCTGGCGTCTGAGTCGGACTGGAGCTCTCTGCCCTTTACCAATCCAGCCACAGGCCCATCCATCTGGCCCATCAAGACTCACTCTCATTTCATCAGTCCATAAAAACTTAGAAAAATCAGTCTTGAGATATTTCTTGGCCCAGTCTTGACGTTTCAGCTTGTGTGTCTTGTTCAGTGGTGGTCGTCTTTCAGCCTTTCTTACCTTGGCCATGTCTCTGAGTATTGCACACCTTGTGCTTTTGGGCACTCCAGTAATGTTGCAGCTCTGAAATATGGCCAAACTGGTGGCAAGTGGCATCTTGGCAGCTGCACGCTTGACTTTTCTCAGTTCATGGCAGTTATTTTGCGCCTTGGTTTTTCCACACGCTTCTTGCGACCCTGTTGACTATTTTGAATGAAACGCTTGATTGTTCGATGATCACGCTTCAGAAGCTTTGCAATTTTAAGAGTGCTGCATCCCTCTGCAAGATATCTCACTATTTTTGACTTTTCTGAGCCTGTCAAGTCCTTCTTTTGACCCATTTTGCCAAAGGAAAGGAAGTTGCCTAATAATTATGCACACCTGATATAGGGTGTTGATGTCATTAGACCACACCCCTTCTCATTACAGAGATGCACATCACCTAATATGCTTAATTGGTAGTAGGCTTTCGAGCCTATACAGCTTGGAGTAAGACAACATGCATAAAGAGGATGATGTGGTCAAAATACTAATTTGCCTAATAATTCTGCACTCCCTGTATTATTGTGCTCTTACTACAAGTTGGAAGTAAAAACTTATAGCTTGAGTGAATGACTCAGGCACATTACCTTCTAGAGGGTGGATTGCGGGGCTGCACTAAGTCCATCTCCATGTATACTTCTAAGTGGCACACTACAAACTCTCACCTAGATTACGAGTTTTGTCAGTAATGCTGTGCGGTGCTAACGAGCAGTTTTCCCTCACCGGTCACCTACAGACAACGCTGGTATTACGGGTTATTACAAATCCGGCATTAGCCGCAAAAAAGTGAGCATAGAGCAAAATTTAGCTCCACATCTCACCTCAATATCAGCGCTGCTTACGGTAGCGGTGAGCTGGCAAAACGAGCTCGTGCACGATTTCCCCATAGGAATCAATGGGGGAGAGCCGGCTGTAAAAAAACCTAACACCTGCAAAAAAGCAGCGTAAAGCTCCTAACGTTGTCCTATTGATCACTATGGGGAAATACTTTTTATGTCTACACCTAACACCCTAACATGAACCCCGAGTCTAAACACCCCTAATCTTACACTTATTAACCCCTAATCTGCCGCCCCCGACATCGCTGCAACCTACATTATATTATTAACCCCTAATCTGCTGCTCTGGACACCGCCGCCACCTACATTATACTTATGAACCCGTAATCTGCCGCCCCCAACATCGCTGACACCTACATTATATTTATTAACCCTTAATCTGCCACCCCCAATGTTGCAGCAACCTACCTACACTTATTAACCCCTAATCTGCCACCCCCAACGTCGCCGCCACTATATTAAAGTTATTAACCCCTAAATCTAAGTCTAACCCTAACACCCCCCTAACTTAAATATAATTTAAATAAATCTAAATAAAATAACTATCTTTAACTAAATTATTCCTATTTAAAACTAAATACTTACCTATAAAATAAACCCTAAGCTAGCTACAATATAACTAATAGTTACATTGTAGCTAGCTTAGGATTTATTTTTATTTTGTATTTATTTTAACTAGGTAGAATAGTTATTAAATAGTTATTAACTATTTAATAACTACCTAGCTAAAATAAAGACAAATTTACCTGTAAAATAAAACCTAACCTATGTTACAATTACACCTAACACTACACTATAATTAAATTAATTCCCTAAACTAAATACAAGTAAATACAATTAAATACAATTATCTAAAAGTACGAAAAAAAACAAATACTAAATTACAAAAAATAATTAAATAATTACAAGTTTTTTAAACTATTTACACCTAATCTAATCCCCCTATTAAAATAAAAATGCCCCCCAAAATAATAAAAATCTCTACCCTATACTAAATTACAAATAGCCCTAAAAAGGGCCTTTTGCGGGGCATTGCCCCAAAGTAATCAGCTCTTTTACCTGTAAAAAAAAGTACAATACCCCCCCAACATTAAAAACCACCACCCACACACCCAACCCTACTCTAAAACCCACCCAATCCCCCCTTACTAAAACCTAACACTAACCCCTTGAAGATCACCCTACCTTGAGAAGTCTTCACCCAACCGTGCCGAAGTCCTCAACAAAGCCAACCAGAAGAAGTCCTCCAGACGGGCAGAAGTCTTCATCCAGGCGGCATCTTCTATCTTCATCCATGCGGAGCGGGTGCATCTTCAAGACATCCGACGCAGAGCATCCTCTTCCATCGACGTCCAACCCCACCCTATCTTTCTGAGGGTTTTTAAAGAGATCTGTTTAGCTCTGCTAAACATTTAGCTCTGCTTCTTAGCAAAGGGATCAAGCTAAAAAAGGATCAAATAAATAAGGATATTTGAGTTATTTCAGGAGTTATTCAGGGTTATTCAGGCTTATTCAGTAGTAAATAATACTTATATTTTTCTTATTGTTAAAGTGTTGCATAGTTTAAAATGTCTCAGATACAGTGCAATGGGTGTTTTGCACTTTTTAATCGTGCTACTTTTTGGAGATTTAGGGGCTGTCCTGTTTGTAAGCAGTTTTCCCTGTTAAGGGAGGAAATAGCTAAACTTCAAGCTAAGGTAAGTAACATACCTGTTACCTCTACAAAGCTGCCTCAGAAAGAAGCCCCTCTACCCCAGAGATCAGCAAGGAGAGGCAGATGGATCACTGTAGGCTCTGGAAGAATTAGAACAGTAGACCAGAAGCATTGCCCACAACCTCTGCCATTGCAAAACTCCTATGCTGCTCTTGCCGAATACACTTGTGATGAGGAGATTGCTGTTTCTGAGCCCTCTGAAGCTGTAACAGGTAATTTAAATCTATTGGTACCTTATTCTCCTGGTAACATAACACAGGAAAGAACTGCAGATGTGTTTTTGAGAAAAAGACTGTTGGTGGGTGACTCTATTTTGAGGAATGTGTATTTAGGTTAAAGTAAAGGAGAAACAAGGGATGTTAGATGTCTTCCAGGAGCTACTGCTCACAGGGATAAGAATCGTATTTTGAGAATTGTTAAGGCAGCAGGAAAGGGAAGTGAGTTAGATGTTATTGTTCATTTAGGAACAAATGATCTGGCTAGTAATCATGTTGCTGCTGTTCAGAAAGAGTTTTGTGACCTAGGTAATCATTTAGAGACTGTGGCATCAACTCTATCATTTTCTGCTATTTTACCTGTGTATGGCCAGAAAGCAGGAAAGATGGAGCGGATAACAACATTTAATTCTTGGTTAGATAAGTGGTGCAGGGAACGAGGATTTGGTTTTATTGGCCATTATAGCTCTGTTTGGAAAGATACTAGGTTATTTAGGAGAGATGGCTTGCATTTGGATGCTAGAGGAACAGAGTATCTGGGAGAGGAGTTCAAATACTTTATTAGAAATCATTTAAACTAATAAAGGGGGGTAGCATTAATATATCCACCTGCCCCCACAGCATGCCAAAACTGTTAGTCCAAGTAACAATTCTAGAAATTCTAGTAGAAAAATTCTTCGTGCCATGAGCACAAATGCTCACAGCTTAGGAAATAAATTACCTGAACTCATTTCAATAATGACTAGGGACAACTTGGATTTAGTAGCTATAACAGAAACATGGTACAATGATTTGCATGACTGGGACATAGTCATACCTGGATACAGGTTATTTAAAAAGAACAGAGTAAGAAAGAAAGGTGGAGGAGTTGCTTTGTATGTAAATGAAAATATAAAGGTTACTGAAATTGTAGGAACAAATGATGAGGTGGAAAGTATTTGGGTGACTTTGGAAATTGGAGATAAAAATGTTTTCAGAATAGGGGTTGTATATAGGCCTCCATTGCAGGATGAAAAACTGGACAATCTGTTATTAGATGAAATAACCAAAATGACCATGAAGGGTAAGGTTATAGTACTGGGGGACTTTAATTTGCCAGATATAGACTGGAAGATTCCTTCTGCTAGATCGGCTAGAAGCAGGTATATTCTTGAATCTCTGCTAGGGGATTCACTTGAGCAATTAGTCAAGGAACCAACTCGTAAGGAAGCTATATTAGATCTAATACTTACAAACAGTGATACAGTTTCAGATGTGTCTGTAGGTGAGAACTTAGGATCCAGTGATCATCAATCTGTTTGGTTTAGTATTCATGTTCAGGAACTGGCCACCCAGACTAAAACAAAAGTTTTAGACTTTAGGACGGCAGATCTTTCATTAATGGGAGAATACCTAAATAACTATTTAAAGGGGAAAACTCTTATTACAGGGGTTCAAGAACAGTGGGAATTTGTGAAAGGTGCCATTTTAGATGCAACCGCACACTGTATTAGACATGTCTGTAAAAGTAAAAGAAAGCGGAAACCAATTTGGTTTTCCAAAGAAGTAGCACATGCTGTAAAGACAAAAAAGATAGCTTATAAAAATTACAGACACACACAAGCAGATGATGATATGAAAATATGGAGACTCCAACAAAAAAAGACTAAGCAGTTAATTAGGAAGGTTAAAGCTCATGCAGAAGAGAAGATAGCACAGTCAGTAAAACATGGGGACAAAGCATTCTTTAGATATATCAGTGAAAGAAGAAAAAATAAGGTAGGAATAGTAAAATTGAAATCAGTTGATGGTAGAATAATAGAAGGAGATAAGCAGATTGCAGACTGTCTCAATGATTACTTCTGTTCTGTTTTCACTAAAGATTGTGAAGATACAATGTCTACATTAAGGGATGCTACGAAAAATAGAAACAAGCTTAACAGTAATCTTTTTACAGAGGATGAGGTTTTGTTAGCATTATCAAAAATAAATGTTACAAAGGCAGTGGGTCCTGATAATATTCATCCAAGGGTTTTAAAAGAACTTTGATCAGTGCTAACTGTCCCATTAACTGATCTGTTTAATCAGTCACTATTAACAGGAGCTGTCCCAGATGATTGGAGAATAGCAAATGTAATACCTCTTCATAAAAAGGGCAGTAGAGAAGAATCTGGCAACTACAGGCCAGTTAGTTTAACTTCAGTAGTAGGGAAATTAATGGAAAGCCTCTTAAAAGAAAGAATTATGACTTACATAAAGACAAACAATTTAGAGGACCAAAATCAGCATGGTTTTACTTCAGGGAGATCATGTCAGACTAATCTAATTGACTTCTTTGATTATGTAACAAAAGTATTAGACAAGGGAGGAGCAGTTGATGTAGCATATCTAGATTTCAGCAAAGCATTTGACACCGTCCCACACAATAAACTTATTCACAAACTATATCTCCTTGGTCTAGATTCAAAAATTGTGAACTGGGTGGAATGCTGGCTTAAGGACAGAAAACAAAGTGTCTTAGTAAATGGAGTTCATTCAGCAGAGGGGGCTGTTACTAGTGGTGTTCCTCAGGGGTCAGTTCTGGGGCCTGTTTTGTTTAACATATTTATCTGCGATATCAGCAAAGGGCTACAGGGGAAAGTATGTCTCTTTGCAGATGATACAAAAATTTGCAACAGAGTGGATGTTCCAGGGGGGGTAGACAAAATGAGAAGTGATATACAACAATTGGAGGATTGGACAAATGACTGGGATCTAAAGTTTAACACAGCAAAGTGTAAAATAATGCATTTAGGGAAGAAAAATCCAGTTGTTAATTACAGACACAATGACACTTTACTGACTGTTACAGACAAGGAACAGGACTTGGGAATTATTATTTCAGATGATTTAAAACTTAGTTAACAATGTAGTAATGCAGCGAGTAAGGCTAGCAGAATGCTTGGATGTATTGGTAGAGGTATTTGCAGCAGAAATAGTAAGGTTCTTATGCCACTTTATAGATCATTAGTTAGGCCTCATCTTGAGTATTGTGTGCAGTTCTGGAGGCCATATCTTCAGAAGGATATTAACAAACTTGAATCTGTGCAAAGGAGGGCTACCAAAATGGTACATGGTCTAAAAAATAAAACTTACCAGGATAGGCTCAATGACCGAAATATGTATAGCTTAGAGGAGAGAAGGGAAAGAGGTGATATGATAGCCACTTTCAAGTACATTAAAGGGTTTAGTAAAACTGAGGCTGTGGGTATTTTACATAAAATGGAAAATTCAAGAACAAGGGGTCATGATCTCAAGCTAAAGGGTAGTAGATTCAGGAATTCTATCAGCCAATCGGAATTAAGGTAGAAAAAATCCTATTGGCTGATGCAATCAGCCAATTGGATTGAGCTTGCATTCTATTGGCTGATCCAATCAGCCAATAGAATGCCAGCTCAATCCTACTGGCTGATTGGATCAGCCAATAGGATTGAACTTCAATCCTATTGGCTGATTGCATCAGCCAATATAATTTTTTCTACCTTAATTCTGATTGGCTGATAGAATTCTATCAGCCAATCGGAATTGAAGGGACGCCATCTTGGATGATGTCATTTAAAGGAACCTTCATTCTTCAGTTGGACGTCGATGGAAGAGGATATTCCGCGTCGGATGTCTTGAAGATGGACCCACTCCGCACCGGATGGATGAAGATAGAAGATGCCGCCTGGATGAAGACTTCTGCCCGTCTGGAGGACCTCTTCTGGCCGGCTTGGATGAAGACTTCTGCCCGTCTGGAGGACCACTTCGCCCGGCTTTGTTGAGGACTTCAGCCCGACTGGGTGAAGACTTCTCAAGGTAGGGTGATCTTTAAGGGGTTAGTGTTAGGTTTTATTAAGGGGGGATTGGGTGGGTTTTAGAGTAGGGTTGGGTGTGTGGGTGGTGGGTTTTAATGTTGGGGAGGGGTATTGTACTTTTTTTACAGGTAAAAGAGCTGATTACTTTGGGGCAATGCCCCGCACAAGGCCCTTTTAAGGGCTATTTGTAATTTAGTATAGGGTAGGGCTTTTTATTATTTTGGGGGGCTTTTTTATTTTATTAAGGGGATTAGATTAGGTGTAATTAGTTTAAAAAAACTTGTAATTATTTTATTATTTTCTGTAATTTGGTGGGTTTTTTTCATACTTTAGATAATTGTATTTAATTGTATTAAATTGTATTTAGTTTAGGGAATTAATTTAATTATAGTGTAGTGTTAGGTGTAATTGTAACATAGGTTAGGTTTTATTTTACAGGTAAATTTGTCTTTATTTTAACTAGGTAGCCATTAAATAGTTAATAACTATTTAATAACTATTCTACCTAGTTAAAATAAATACAAAGTTGCCTGTAAAATAAAAATTAATCCTAAAATAGCTACAATGTAACTATTAGTTATATTGTAGCTAGCTTAGGGTTTATTTTATAGGTAAGTATTTAGCTGTAAATAGGTTAATGATCGGAATTTTATTTAGATTTATTTAAATTATATTTAAGTAAGGGGGGTGTTAGGGTTAGGGTTAGACTTAAATTTAGGGGTTAACAACTTTAATATAGTGGCGGCGACGTTGGGGCGGTAGATTAGGGGTTAATAATATTTAACTAGTGTTTGCAAAGCAGGAGTGCGGCGGTTTAGTGGTTAATATATTTATTATAGTGGCGGCGATGTCCGGTTAGGCAGATTAGGGGTTAACATTTTTTTTAAGTGTTTGCGATGTGGGGGGCCTCGGTTTAGGGGTTAATAGGTAGCTTATGGGTGAAAGAAGGGGTGCACAGGTGGATGTAATCTATGTGTTGTATTACTTTTTATTTGTAATCCCCCTTGTTTCTTGCACCCATTCCGGACTGGGGTTAACTGCCTGTGGCTCTGGTGACATCACAGCTTTTTTGGAGTGCTATTTAGCACCCAGGGCTGGATGTTGCTGAGTTACAGGATGTGTACCTGATCCGGTCTTGGAGTGCAGTTCCCTTCCATGTTTTGTATTTTCTATGGGTGATTACATCCACCTGTGCACCCCTTCTTTGTTCTCAGTTTGTTTGGCTTTGTGAGCTCGCATGATGGTGTGGCTGTGTTAGGGACTCAGGCAATGGAAAGGACCTTGACGTGGTGCCTGAGCTTTCCCATTTGGCCAGATGCGGTGACTAACCTTTCCAGTTGTGATTTTATCTTAGCTGTGAGCTAGCTGGTGAGTGCTGGGTGTTTCTATGTGTTGTGTTACTTTTTATTTGTAATCCCCCTTGTTTCTTGCACCCATTCCAGACTGGGGTTAACTGCCTGTGGCTCTGGTGACATCACAGCTTTTTTGGAGTGCTATTTAGCACCCAGGGCTGGATGTTGCTGAGTCACAGGATGTGCACCTGATCCGGTCTTGGAGTGCAGTTCCCTTCCATGTTTTGTATTTTCTATGGTTGATTACATCCACCTGTGCACCCCTTCTTTGTTCTCAGTCTGTTTGGCTTTGTGAGCTCGCATGATGGTGTGGCTGTGTTAGGGACTCAGGCAATGGAAAGGACCTTGACGTGGTGCCTGAGCTTTCCCATTTGGCCAGATGCGGTGACTAACCTTTCCAGTTGGGATTTTATCTTAGCTGTGAGCTAGCTGGTGAGTGCTGGGTGTTTCTATGTATTGTATATATATATATATATATATAGACAGGTATGTCCATTTTCTCGTCTGGAAGAACGGTTCAATAGCCGACTAATGATATCTTTTGTCTTGAAGAAGGCTCATATACGAGCCAAAACGTCGACTATGATCTTCTGTAATTATAATTCTAATGCTGTCAGAATAATATATATTTAAAGTTTGAAACAAAAATCCTCAGAGTGCCCTTCTTTACAAATATACATCTATACAAGTCTTTTTTGAGGATGGCACCTAGGTCGGTATCATACCACCAAGGTTGGAGTGCTGGGCCACCGACTAATTGACATTATATATATTTATATATATATATATATATATATATATATATATATATATATGTATGTATAGATATATGCATAGTAGATGAAGTTGAAAAAAAGACAGAAGTGTATTGAGCTCAACCTATACAAATCTTAATCCCTTCACTACCGGGACTTTCAGAGAAGAAAATACCAGATAATTTTATGCATTTTTGCTATCACTCCATTTAAACAGAAATAGAGCCTTGTTTTTTTTTTTTAAATTTACCTGTCAAAACTATATATTTTTTTTTAAGTAGACAACCCAAGGTATTGATCTATGAACATTTTGGTATATTTCATGCAACCATTTCACCGCCAAATGCGATGAAATAAAATAAAAAAGTTAACTTTTTAACAAACTTTGGGTTTCTCACTGAAATTATTTAGACACCACTTGACACAAATTATTGTAAAAGCTTCTCTGGGATCCACTTTCTTCAGAAATAGCAGACATACATGGCTTTGCCATTGCTTTTTGGTAATTAGAATGCCACTAATTGCAGCTGCGCACCACCCATATTATTCCCAGCAGTGAAGGGGTTAAGTAGGTAGCTTGTAACACAGTCACATTGTGTAACAATCTGTCATCTGCCTTCATATGAATCCGGAGCACCGATCGCGCTTCCAGTTTCATATGCAGGCAGATGTCTGGAGCTCAGGAAATTCAGCTCTCAGATATAACTTAACAGCCGAGACTGCTGAAGCTTCCTGCAGCTCCAACGTATATATACGTTGTGTGGTACGATAAGAAAAGTACCGCACAACGTATGTATATATATATATATATGTCACATTGGGGTAAGGGGTTAATATATTTACATGCATTATTTGGCTGTAGATTAGGAACCCATGGAGGAAGAGACTTTGATGTGATCCTGGGTCTATCACTATTTGGACAAATGATGTAACTAACTCTTCCATTTTGCTTTTAATCGAGCGGTGTGCTTGCAAGAGAGTGCCAGACTTTCTATGTGTTTTTTTTATAATTTTGTTTTGTAATTTCCCCTATGACCTTCGCACCCAGGCTTTTCTGGGGTTAACTCCCTGAGTCACTGAAAACTGTGCAGCTGTCTGTGAGTGCTGGTGAGCCCCAAGGACTGTAAGTTTGCAGAGTCATGGGATTTATACCCAGTCCAGTTTGAGAGTGCAATCCATTTCTGTGTTTTGTATGTGTCTAGGGAAATTACAATGGGTCCTTGTCACCCTTGTTTGTATCTTAGTGTGTTTGGTTAAAAGCATGCATTGTGTGGGTGTAGATTAATGCCCTAGGGCAGAAGAGACCATGACATTGTCCTGAGCCTATCACCATTTGACCTAATGCTGTAACTAACTCTTCAATTTGCATTTAATCTAGCTGTGTGCTTGAAAGAGAATGCCATTTTTTTGTGTGTGTTTTATATATATATATATATATATATATATATATGTACCAAATTGTGCTCTATTGTGTGCGTGGGCCCATGATATTGATTGTGCACCCTTCACTATCAATAACGCTCCACTTGCATTCTGTGCCACAGTAACTGACACAATGTTTAACCTATATTTTCCTTCAACCAAACTCAGATTTTCCAATAATGGATGCCAATCACTGAAATACAAAAAATGGTTAAAGGGGTTAATTTAGTATGTGTCAGTGTTTTGCTATTGGATAGAGTGGTCTTTGTGATTACTGTTTAACAATCCAAATACCATTTTTATATGGGCATGATGGGTGTACTGGGTGTATTTGATCAATTATGTTTCTAAAATTTTTAGGTCCAAATAACAAGTGGTGCACTAATGATAGCATGGGATGCAATATAAGCAGTATTGTAAATGGTAAATCAGATTTACAAGAGATGGGTTATCAAGGTTGAATTGCTCTAGTGCACCCATTACTTTCAATAAATAGCGCTGATATTACAAGCTGAAAGTTATGGGTTGCGCTCGACTTGAGATCTAAAATAAAGTATAAGGGTTAAAAAAAGTTTCCCTAAGCTCATCAAAACATATTAATATAAAATATTACACTCAATGCAATTAACAAACATACTTTTAATATTGACAATTTTTTTTTTAAAAGGGCTAAAAAGGGATAAGGTATGTGTCAAGGTGCTTGATTGAAAAGGGCTCCAATGCCTACTTTAACTGTACTGAAAGTGGCTTTCTCTTTACTGCATATATATAACAGTTAGAAGATTGTGGTTCTAAACAAACAAGACTAAATGGCAAATACTTAGCTCCCAATAACAAATTTGCAATTGTCAAAAAAAATAATTGGTTCCTAAAGATGAAAATAGTGTACTTTTCAATTTCAAAATTGCAAGTATGAAATAAAAACAAATATATTAAAGGGACATTAAACACTTGGAGATTGTAATACCAAATGATAAATTATTTATATGACAAAAAACTGCAATATAATTTCATTATTTTTTTGCCCACTTTTCCTGTAATTCCATTCCTAAATTGTGAGCTTTTCTGTTCCTGTTAGAAATGGAAGTGCAGAACACTGTTATATTCAACACAGCCATTGGCTGCACACTCTAGTGACTTATTTATAACTGTCCCTAATTGGCCACAGCAGAGAAGGTAACCTAAGTTACAACATGGCAGCTCCCATTGTTTTATAGACACTAAAATGTTACACTTATTTTGTCAATATTTAAACAGCTAATGAAACTTTAAAAACTGCATCTACATGTTATTCTCAGACTTATCTTTTCTTTGAATATATCATTCTATCTAGCATTTGTTTAGTCCCTTTAAGCATGTGATTGCTAAACTCTATTTCTCTGTTGCATTCATGATTTCTATTTTCTTACTCTTTCTGCAGTTTTCATTAGCTATACGAGAATTAAATGCATATACATATGTAAATGTCTGTCCCACCCACTTCTGAGGAACAGTATAATAGTGCTGAATATAGGATTTAAAGGGACAGTCTAGGCCAAAATAAACTTTCATGATTCAGATAGAGCATGTCATTTTAAACAATTTTCCAATTTACTTTTATCACCCATTTTGCTTTGTTCTCTTGTTATTCTTAGTCGAAAGCTTAACCTAGGAGGTTCATATGCTAATTTCTTAGACCTTGAAGCCCACCTCTTTCAGATTGCATTTTAACAGTTTTTCACCACTAGAGGGTGTTAGTTCACGTATTTCATATAGATAACATTGTGCTCGTGCACGAGAAGTTATCTGGGAGCAGGCACTGATTGGCTAGACTGCAAGTCTGTCAAAAGAGCTGAACAAAGGGGCAGTTTGCAGAGGCTTAGATACAAGATAATCACAGAGGTTAAAAGTATATTATTATAACTGTGTTGGTTATTCAAAACTGGGAAATGGGTAATAAAGGGATTATCTATCTTTTAAAACAATAAAAATTCTGGTGTAGACTGTCCCTTTAATGAATCAAGAACATAAGTTGATATATACATCTAAAATGGTGTCTGTGACCATTTCAGAGTTTATTGAACAAGAGAAAGACTTTGGGGTAGATTTATTAAGCAGTGGATTCTGCATCTACGCCCCATCATTTCTGATCCACCAGAAACGGAAGTTAAGAAGCAGCGGTCATAAAACGATCGGGATGATTGACTGCCCCTGCTAGCAGCCGATTGGCAGTCAGTGAGAAGGGGTGGTGTGCAGTATTAAATGCTGGCAGTGTATGCTGTCTGCATTTAGCTAGGTCGAGCAGACATGATTTGCGACCTTTAATAAATCTACCCCATTATGTTATTGTTTGGAATGTGACCTCTCAGCTCTCAGAACCTAAATAACGAATCAGAAGCCGAGAAAACAACGATAAACAGGATTGGAAAGATAGGAATCTAGTGTGTCCACTTTCCTATCACAAACTTGTCTACTTTACACAACTAATTGGCTTTGATATACACATTTCTGGATTTGTGTGTACATGAAAATGTGTAGTTAATTATTAATTATTACCTTAACATATGTGATCATTTCATTTATTAAATATGCATATGTTTTCATAGCTTTTATATGTAAAGTATTAGAGTAAACATAATTCATGCTTAACACCTTAAAGGGACATTAAACGCCAAACAAATGCTAGATAGAAGGATGCATCCAAAAAAAAGATTAGTCTGAGAATAACATAAACTTTCCTTAGTTGTTTAAATAATGACAAAATAAGTGTATAAAATAAGTTTTAGGTCTAGATTTATCAAGCACTTTTCCATTTTCTGACCATTTGGGACCAGGGCTATTTTTACATTTCTGCAGTGTTTGTGTTTATCTGTAATTTTCCTCTTACTCATTTACTGTGCCCACACATATTATTATACCGTTTTTCTCGCCATTAAATGGACTTTCGAAACATACTATTATTCTTATCATATCTTATAATTTACTATAAAAAGAATGATGAAAAAAATGAAAAAAAAACACATTTTTTCTAAATTTGACCCCCAAAATCTGTTACACATCTACAACCACCAAAAAACACCCATGCTAAATAGTTTCTAAATTTTGTCCTGAGTTTAGAAATACCCAATGTTTACACGTTCTTTGCTTTTTTTGCAAGTTATAGGGGAATAAATACAAGTTTCACTTTTCTATTTCCAAACCTATTTTTTTTTTTCAAAATTAGCGATAGTTACATTGGAACACTGATATCTGTCAGGAATCCCTGAATATCGCTTGGCATGTATCAGAAATAGCAGACATATATGGCTTTGGCATTGCTTTTTGGTAATTAGATGGCCGCTAAATTCCGCTACGCACCACACTAGTATTATGCCCAGCAGTGAAGAGGTTAATTAGGCAGCTTGTAGGGAGCTTGCAGGGTTAATTTTAGCTTTAGTGTAGAGATCAGCCTCCCACCTGACACATACCACCCCTTCATCCCTCCCAAACAGCTCTCTTTCCTCCCCCATCCCACAAATGTCCCGCCATCTTAAGTACTGGCAGAAAGTCTGTCAGTACTAAAATAAAAGTGAAAAAAAAAAAAAAAAAAACATATTCTGCTGTGTAGGATCCCCCTTAGCCCCCAACCTCCCTGATCCCCCCCCCCAAACAGCTCTCTAACCCTCCCCCTCTACCTCATTGTGTGCCATCTTGGGTCAGTGACATACTGAGCAAAGCATGATCCCCTCCTTTCGGAGACTGGGCTGTAGGGAAGTATTCCAACATGATAACTACCCCAAAAACACCTCCAAGACGACCACTGCCTTGCTAAAAAAAAGCTCAGGGTAAAGGTGATGGACTGGCCAAGCATGTCTCTAGACCTAAACCCTATTGAGCATCTTTGGGGTATCCTCAAATGGAAGGTGGGGGAGAGCAAGGTCTCTAATATCCACCAGCTCCATGATGTCATCATGGAGTTGTGGAAGAGGACTCCAGTGGCAACCTGCGAAGCTCTGGTGAACTCCATGCCCAAGAGGGTTAAGGCAGTGCTGGAAAATAATGGTGGCCACACAAAATATTGACACTTTGGGCCCAATTTGGACATTTCCACTTAGGGGTGTACTCACTTTTGTTGCCAATGGTTTAGACATTAATGGCTATGTGTTAAATTATTTTTGTGGGACAGCAAATTTACATTGTTATACAGGCTGTACGCGCACTACTTTTCATTGTAGCAAAGTGTCATTTCTTCAGTGTTGTCACATGAAAAGATATAATAAAATATTTACAAAAATGTGAGGGATGTACTCACTTTTGTGGGATACTGTATATATATATATATATATATATATATATATATATATATATATAAATAAATATGTATCAAATACTATGGGGTAGATTTATCATATGTCGAGCGGATATGATTCGCTATAGCAATACGTGTCCGTTCGATATTACTAAATGCGGACATCATAAGCTGTCTGCATTTAACTTTGCACAAGCATTTCTGGTGAAATGCTTGTGCAATGCTGCCCCCTGCTCCTTGACAACCAATCGGCCACTAGCAGGGCCTGTCAATCATCCCGATCGATCAGGATGATTTCAATCACATGAAAGGTGGTGGACAGGTTAAAGAGCAGTGGTCTTATGAACGCTGCTTCTTAACTTCCGTTTCAGATGAGCCTGAAACAATAGGCCTCCGAAGCAGTTCTTCGTTTTTGTGAATAAGTTGTAAGATATTATATATATATGTTATAATTATATATCCTTGTGTGATATGATTAGATTTTTTTATATTAAGTATGTTGGGGTATAATGATATGATGTTGGGGTAAACAGTCAAGCTGATGACTCATTGACAATATTTCAGGGTCAAATGTATCTACAAAAGAAAACTACCATTAGGTCTTTGCAATGTCTTTAATATCGCAGTGGTTGGAAAATGATTTTTTACATTTTTACCAAGGAGTGCAATTATCTTTGAGAAAACATATCATGCATCATTTCATGTTGGCATTATGTAAACTGAGACTAATTTTATGCAAGAGTAATGTTCTGATCATATTATGCTTTAAATTGTAGACTAATAGAGCAGAGTGCTCATAGTAAATGACAGAGATTAAGCGATACATGAAATGACACTGACATTATTACCATGACCACTAATTTAGTAAAAGGAGGGCACACACATCACAGCTTTTTATTAGTTCAATTACTAACAGTCAAACTTTAATGCAATTCTACTGAGTTGAGAAATTAGCTATTTGGAGAATTATATATATTAGTGAAACTGTTAGAAATAGATCAAAATAATTTCACATCATTTGCTAAAAATATCCCATTCAAAATGCATTATTATATTCATGCTTTATATGGAGAAGAAAGTTACGCTATTTAGGGCTAGATTATGAGTGGTGTGCTAACTGCAGCTCGCAAGCGATATGGGGTATTTTGTGGGTCTTTACGTGTGACGGAAATATCGCACGTATTATAAGTTGCACGTATACGCATTTGCTTGAGCGCAAACTTATTTTTTTTTTTAAATAATTTTTTATTGAAGTTTTTGCATAACAAACATAAAACATAGTACACCTTTTTGTCAAAAGAACGAAATACATACAAGATTGACTGAAACATTTCGGCAGCTATATAATACATTGGTGAAAGGCTAATGGAACCTCAGTTTTTCAATAATATATCATGAATGACTGACCAGTTGGGAATATAGTTTAAGGCCCCATGGGCCAAAAGTATAGAAAATAAAAGATATCTGATGGCCAGATGTCCAGCTCTTTAGGAGCTTCAAAAGGCACCTGAATGCGTATATAGAGAAGGGGGAGGGGGAAATTCAGCGGGTATGCACCACTATATATAGGGGGGAAAGGATGGAGGGCGGAGCCATAGATATATGAAAGTATTTTAGGAAACTTGGTGGGGACTATTAGCCTTGCCAGTGAAATAAAATAGATGAGCTATGAAGTTGGGTTATCTATCCATTTGTTATGGGCCATGCATAAGCATATTGGGGGTATACAAAAGGATATTTTAATAATAAGCATGTAAGTTAAACGATCTATTGGGAATCAGACAATATATATTGTACTAGTTCCTCTGAATGTCTTTTTCAAACATTACTCATCTCACCACTAAATAAATCTCTATTACTAGTACCATGTGGCATATGTATAGCAATTGGGAGCCTCTGCTTAAAGGATTACTTTCTGTTATCATTTTTAAGCTAAACAACTAACATATTAAAGTTAATAAACATTAATTAAAACCTACTGACCTATATTTTCTCCAAAACGAAGTTTCATAACGTTCTAAAAGTTATATCTTTTATTCGCCGATGATGTCACGTTATCCTGCCCACTATTTTCAGCACTGTGTGTTCAAAATACTTAAACCAATGAAATTGTGTTAAAAGCTCCATTTTGAAACCTAGGTATTGTAAACGGATTGGTACAGAGCAAAGGATACCCACGGAGTGGGTTTGGAAAACAATAAAATTTGCAGACAAGATTTCTGATATACGGTAGAGATATGTTAATGAAATGCTATTGATAAAAAGCGTATTTGGGGTAGTTAGTTAGTAACAGGCATAGAAAATATTTACTTACAGTGGCCCTTTAACTAATGTAAACATTTTGCAAGTAAATATCACGTTATGCATTTAACAACATGAAACCCATAGCTAAAATCAGGCATAGTACATAGAATAAGTGTATTAGTTATGTCCATAGAGCGAATAAGTATATTACAGGATTACCCCACTTAAAATGAGTAACATGAGGAATAAACTAATACTATACATGGGAGAGAGAGCGCAAACTTATTTAACGTGCGTTGAGTTTGGGCGACTTGGGAGTTCTGGTTAAACTGGTACGCAAGACAAAAAAGCAGCACAAAAAACATGAAAATTACATTTAAAGGGACATTTACACTCATAATAACACTGTCTGATAAAAATTATTTAAACAAAAGATATGAGGTCTCAGATGTTGCAAAGGTATTTAACATAGAGATATGTGGCTACAATGTTATGATTACTATTTTGTATTAGTGAGACAAATACTACACATATCCCTTAAATTAGCCTAGATTACTAGTGAAGTTATTGGTAGCACAAGGTGCACTATCCACATTGCCACCCTGCACTAAGAATAGTGCACAATCTGGTATTACAATTCAAAGGCAAAAGAGGGAAAGATTACGAGTGGAGCACAAATGTTTGCGCACAAGTGTTATCAGTTCTTTGCAATTGTTTATGCACATGTTAAATTGCGGTGGTATTACAAGTTGAAAATAAATGCAAATTCAAGTTAACAATTGTCAGGTTAGGGTGTCCTCAGAGCTGTGGTTAACTGCTTCATGAAACAAAAAAGTCTCACAAAACATATAAAAATACATTACAAAGTACACTTAAAATCAAAATAACACCATGTAATAAAAATTATTTATAAAAAAATATTGCACACAAAAGTAATATGGACTCAAAGATATGAGATCTCAGGTGTTAGGAAAAAAAAGGTAGGCAAAGGCCTTTAACCCCTTAATGACCAGCTTTGTTGGTCTTTCTATGGAGGTGCAGTTTTCAATAGTGCGGTGTCGCTGGCAGCGGTGGGACCACCCTACTTTAGCAAGCGTTCCGGAGAGAGGGAGGGTCTAATAGCTCAGTTATAGCCAGACAATCACTTAACGACCATCGACTTACAGGGTACGTCGCGGTCGTAAAAGGGTTAACATAGAGATACATAAATATATATCTCTAAAGATGTATATGTATGTATGCATATATATATATATATATATATATATATATATATACAGTATATATGTGTGTGTACATATGTATTTATATGTGTGTATATGTATTTACAAACATATATACACATATCAACACATAAGTACATATGTACACACATGTAGATATATATATGCATTAGAGCCATTTACAGTTAAAGGGCCACTAAACCCAAAATCTTTCTTTCATGATTCAGATAGAACATACAAATTTAAACAACATTACAATTTACTTCTATTATTTATTTTGCTTCATTTTTGAGATATCCTTATTTGAAGAAAAAGCAATGCACATGGGTGAGCCAATCACATGAGACTTCTATGTGCAGCAACCAATCAGCAGCTACTGAGCATATCTAGATATGCTTTTCAGCAAAGAATATCAAGAGAATAAAACAAATTAGATAATAGAAGTAAATTAGAAAGATGTTTAAAAATGCATTCTCTTTCTAAATCATGAAAGAAAAAATGTGGGTATCATGGCCCTTTAAGTAGGAGAAATTATGTAAAACATATTTATGCAATATTCATATTTAATAGTGTTATACTGCGTATTTACTGTAAATATTTCACATTTATATATATATATATATATATATATATATATATATATATATATATATATGTATATGTATACATATATATATATTGTCAAATTTGGTTCTCTTTTTTATGGATACTAAATAAACTTGGACTTTTATCAAGAAGTTGCTGTGCCGGCTTATCTGTAATTTTCTGTTCATGAACTTTCCCTACAAAGCTGAGCACCTTTTTCAGTCCAATTAGAAAACTTTACAGCACCGCACAGTTCCATTTGTTCCACTCGATCACAGGAGGTGATCATTGGAGGCGGTACTGGTCATCAGGGAAGAAAGGGGCAGGATCTTTTCAGATGCCGAGAACCAAGGAGGCTGTGGAGATCAGTGTAACTCCCCAGAGAGGCTAAGGAGGTAACCTTCCGGCTTGTGAAGCAACCCCGTGTCTCATAGAGCTGTGGTAGCGGTTGTTGGGACAACGTGAGTTAGATTGCTCTCAGAGACTGGATGTACGCTTTTACCCTTACCCTGGGGGAGTCCCGGCATCGCATGCGTTCAACGCTTGGTAACAAACAGTCCCCCTTTCTTCTGTTAATACTAATTATTGACTGCTTGCTTGTTGTTTGAGCACAGGCTCATAGGGGTTTCTAACTTGTGTTTACATTATATATATATATATATATATATATAAATACATAGAACATATTCTGCTATGTGTAGAACATTGGAATGTGAAACATTCATATTGTAATGTCGGGTTAGCGCACA
Organism: Bombina bombina; assembly: GCF_027579735.1. NCBI lineage: Eukaryota > Metazoa > Chordata > Amphibia > Anura > Bombinatoridae > Bombina > Bombina bombina. The sequence continues at coordinate 610,729,773 of NC_069503.1, read as the reverse complement.
TGAGAATATGCGACCGGGTTTGTGAGTAGTGTGTTAGGTTTTTCCCATATTACAGTGTGTAGTGTGTTAGGTTATCGCGCGTACATATTACATTTGAAATACAGTTTTTTTTAAAATAAATGCTTTAACAGTGATTAATGATTTATAGCAGTGATGGCCCACTTCTTAACACATGGGGGCAGCATATCAGTATTTTAGAAGCGTTAAAGTCCATAGATAGATATTTGAGAGGCCTCAAGGGCTGCATATAAACATATGGCTACACACAAATAATAACATATTTCCTAAAAAAATTTAGTGGCAAAGGGCATGATTAAGGTCAGGTTGCAGGGTACCCTCTATCTGCTGTTCACCTCTCTACACAGCATTTTTGAGTTGTGGCCACTTTGCCAACCACCAGAATTCTATATAGTGCACATTTTTAGTTTTGCCTTTTCCTGGGCCAACTAAAACTAAGCAATACATTCTTAGTTTTGTTTTCCCAATGTGGCCCATGGGCCACCAGTTAACCATCCCTGATTTAAAGTAATATGGTATATGCCAAGGTGTTGTACTGGGATAGGCTCAAAGGTGTATTTTTATGTGTGTGAATTTGTATGTTTGTGTGTATGTGTGAACATATGTATGTGTATGTATATATATATATATATATATATATATATATATATATATATATATGTGTGTGTGTGTGTGTGTATGTACGCATATATGTGTATGTATGTGTATGTGTGTGTACATATGCATGTGTATGTATAGTACTGTGCAACAGTTTTAGGCAAATGTGGAAAAAAATTCTGCAACTAACTAGCTAACTAACTAACTAACTAACTAACTAACTAACTAACTAACTAACCTCAGTGCTTATGTGGATTTACACACCCCCAGTTGCTTTTGACTCAGACAGACTGTATGATGTTGAGATCTGGGCTCTATGGTGGTTATATCACCACTTCCAGGACTCTATGTTTGGAGTGGTTGTCCGCTGAAGAATACTTTTGTGGCTAATCAGTTGCTTCTCTGATGGTATTGCATGATGTATTCATATATGCCTTTACTTCTTAACATTAAGGAAACCATTTATTCTAAACCAAATCTAAAACTCCAAATGCAGCCCCTAACTTGCAATGAACCTCCACCATGCTTCACTGTTCCCTGCAGATACTTAATCTTCTGTTGCTCTCCAGCCATTTGGTGAAAAAACTGCCTTCTTCTAGAGTAAAATATTTAAAATTTTGACTCATCAGTCTAGAGCACCTGCTGCCATTTTTTTGCCCCCAGTCCTGTGTTTTAATCCATAGTTATGGCGCTTGGCTTTGTTTCCACGTTGGAGATATAGCTTTGTGGCTGCAAGTTTTTCATGAAGACAACTTCTGACTATACTTCTTCAGAGAGTATATGGGTGTCTTACTGGTTTCTGACAATTCTGAGATGATGGCACTGCTGTACATCTGACAATTGAGAAAGGAAGTAAGCATGATGTGTCTTTCATCTGCTGCACTGTTTACTTGGCTGACCACTGTGTCTACTTTTGTCCGTTTCTTCGTGCTTCTTCAGAAGAGCTTTGAAAGCACATCTCAAAACCTCTGTCTGGCCTGCAATTTATGTTTGGGAGAGTCCTTGCTGATGCAATATAATAGCCTTGTGTCGTGTTGCTGTGCTCAGTCTTGCTATGGTGTATGACTTTTGACATAAATCTGTCTTCCACAACTTCGCATTTTTAGCAGACTTTGGGTGTTCCTCACCCAGTTGTTTTCCTCCTACACAGCTGTTTCTGTTTCAGTTAATATTGCATTTCAACCTAGATGTTAAATTGATGATTATCTGTTTGGTTTGACTATACCCCTACAAAATTCCTGACTGTGCAAGTTTACCTAGTAGAATTAATTATTTTTTTAACCAAAAAGGGGGTCACACCAATTATTAATTTGATTTAGATTTTTCTTCTATTCACTCACTTTGCATTTTGCTTATTAATGAAAATAAACTATTAACATTTCTGTATTTGAAAGCACACTGATTCACATACATACACATACATACATATATTCAACTCCATACATATACACCTTTCAGCCTCTCTCAGTCAACACCTTGTCGTATACCATGTCCCTTTAAATTGGATCCTTTTAAAAAAACATGATTCAGATAGATCATGCAAATTTAAACACCTTTTTGAATTTAACAATTTGCTGTTATTTTTTTTATATATTTAGATTATTTATTAGACTTTGGTTGGTAACGTACACACTATAGAAAGTATTGATTAAACAGGACATTTTTACAGACACAAGGTCCCGAGGGCCCTAAGCTTTTTGCTTATTCTGAATTTGATGCAGCAAGAATAGCCACTTTATGTACTGGTAATAGGGATTTCCTGAATAATGAGCAAAGTTGTAATGAGCCAGTATCGGAACATTTTAGCAAACAGAGAATTATGTATGAGAATTCCAAGGGGTCTTAGGAGTCATTTGCATCCCACTCTGTTTAGAGAGAATAGTGAATATTGTGACAAATTCGAAGGTATTCTAAATAAATGTTCATATGACATCATGATCTTAACAATTGAATTTATACAGAGAGAATTACCTAAGATACAAACTGAGATTGATACATTGGAAGCTACTATGCAGACACAAAAAAATTAGACTGATTTTAAAAATTTGAAAACAAAAGTATATGAAGATCTAACTAGTTTTAAGAGACAACTAGAAAGTAAGAAATGTAAAAAAAATTCCAACGAGATTTGACAGACTATCAGAATATATAAATAGAGTATATAAATGGAGAAATCCTGATTTTGTACCGTTTAGGAGAGACAATAGAATTCCCAAACAGAGTGAGTTATTGGGTGAATCTTCATCAGATAGCGATAGGAGTGACTCTTCCCAATATACTTCACAGCATTTTTCTACCAGGGGTCAAGGCTCCAGAGGCTTCCGGAGAAGAGGCAGAGATGAGGGGGTCGCAAGCATAGGAGAGGCAGGCCATTCAGGTTATCAGATGTCAACACGCCAGAACAAGAGATAGGTCCCATGATAGTTAGTGAGGAACTTGTGTTGAATATCTCTGGTAAGAAGTTTGATGACAAAGTTCTACAGATTTTGCACAAGGGTTTATCATTCATTTCATCAAGTAAACTTCATTTCTTTGAAATTGAGTGTGATCTATAAAGGTTTTATAGGCAATTTACGACTAAAGAGCTTTTTTGTAAATAACCTTTTGAAAACAAATAAAGATAGAATGGAAGATACTCCTTTTCAATATCATCTGTAGGGTCTTAAACCTAAAAGTAAATGTAACCCTCCCCCTACCAACTCTTAGGTAGAGGCTTTAATTTCCCTGGCTAAGAGGGATTTTTAAAAAAAATGTGAAGGAAGTTTAAGTATAGACAACAACACAATCTGACAATGTTGCAGAGAGCTCTTATCAGAGATATTCAGTTGGATAAAGACATTATTTTGAAACCAGCAAATAAGGGCGGTGCCCTTGTCATCATGGATAGCGATAAGTACAGAATAGAAATATTATGACAATTACGAGATGAGGATAATTAAAAGGTAATTTCCTCTGATCCTACCAACAGAATTTCAGAAAAGATCATGGCAACAGTAGAGTTAGCAAAAGAAAGAGATTTCATTACAACACAACAAGCTACATTTTTAATCAAATTGTTTCCCATAATACCGGTGTTCTACATATTGCCCAAAATTCATAAAAATCTGAGTGATCCAGCTGAGCATCCCATTGTGGCAGGGACAGATTCAGTATTTCAGCCTATTGCCATATTTGTGGATAATCTAATCAGACCACTATTGGGGAGTGTCTCCTCTTATTTTCAAGACACTACAGATTTTTTGAAAAAGGTGGCATTTTTGCGATTAACACCAGATAGTATACTGGTGACTATGGATATTTCCAGTCTGTACTTGTGTATCCCACACAATCTGGGCATAGGGGGTGTCCTCTATTATATTGAGAAAGAGGGAGTATATACTCTGTCTGAACGAGGACTGATCAAAGATTTATTAGAGATCATCCTATATGAGAATTACATTCATGTTTGAGGACACCTTCTATGTCCAGACCCGGGGCACCGCCATAGGCTCTAATGTTGCTCCTACATATGCTAATTTATTTGTGGGACAATTTGAGGAGCAAAATGTCTATGTGTAGGATATGTATAGAGACTATGTACTATGTTGGCACAGATATATAGATGACATATTCTTCATATGGACAGGTGACTTACCCTTGTTGAATTCCTTTATGGACAGTCTAAACCACAAAACTGATTTCTTCTCAAGTTCACTATGGAGCACAACATAGAGAGAGTGAGTTTTCTGGACACAATGTTGATCAAAAGAGGTGATATATTGGAATGTGACATTTTTAGTAAAGCCACAGACAGAAATAATCTATTATTGTATGATAGCTTTCACCCACCAGCCATGATCAGAAGCCTACCCTTTAGCCAACTATTAAGAACAAAGCGGATCGTTACAGATCCTATGAGAGTTCAGCTTAGGCTAGATCAGATGGCCAATAAGTTTAAAGCTAGGGGTTACCCTGAGAGAGTTGTGCTAGATAATCTGGAAAGAGTACAACAAATAGATAGAGAGACACTGTTAGCACCTAGACAAAAGACTGATCGTAAATTTTCGGTTCCCCTGGTTACACAATATGGCCTACATAGTAGGAAATTAAGATCCATGATATCTAAACATTGGTATTTGTTACAGGAAGATCTCCAAACATCTGAAGTATTTACATATCCCCCACTTTTTTCATATAAAAGTAATAGGAACCTGAGGGATGAATTTGTTAGGGCGGATTTAGGTTAGAGAAATCCGTCCCCACCCCTGCAGAAAAAGGGTTCATTTCCATGTTATAATTGTGCACAATGCAATTCCCTCATTAAAGGGGGTTATGTAACACATCCACATACTGAATGTAAGATTGGCATTAAAAATACATATACTTGTAACTCAAGTTACGTAATTTATGTAATCAAATGCCCATGTGGGTTGGCATATGTGGGTGAGACCACACAGAGTGTTAGGGATTGTATTAGACAGCACAAGGCAGCAATCAACAATGAGGATTTTGATGCCCCAGTTGCTCACCCTTTTTTGACCCATGCACATAAAACTTTTTTTTGAAACTTAGATTTCAAATTGTTGATGGTGCTCCCCCTCCTAGACCAGGGGGCGATAGACAAAAGACTCTCTTCCACAAGAAAGCATTATGGATTAGGAAATTAGATACTTTAACACCTAGGGAGCTGAATAGAGACAGCCCCTGGGGAATTTTTCATATAGAGTCCTCTTGTGTACTTCCAGTATTAGATATTCTGTATATAATTAATTCCCATTGCAAACACGATGGCTAGAATATTTGGGATATTGGATGTGTGCGCGAGTTGCTTTGTTGAAGCTACATATGAATAATTCTCTCAATATGTGTAACGTGGCTTACCGAGATGGATTGGGAATTGAGTCTTTTCTACCATATGTATCCAAGATGCGTTATTATTCTGCTCACTAATGTACATAAATCACCTTACGATATAAAGTGGTGTTTAAAGGTGTTCACTATGTATAGACTTAGAAATTGCGTGAATGATTTACATGAAAGGAAGGCGTGTTTGTGTTATCCAATCAAATGCAGTGTTTGAACTATATGAGGAGGTGAACATCATGAAGAAGTATACTCCTTGAGAAAGGGCGGAGTCCCGAAACACGCGTCGGAATGTGTTACCTAGGCAGTCTTTTCAAACTTACCGTCTCCTTAGGTCTCCTTGTCAAGACTTCTCTTATTCTAAAGATTCCATCAGCCGATGTAAGTAGTAGTGTGATGCAGTACATCACGCTCACTGAACGTACCTCAGCGGGACCAGTGGGGCCATTGCTTGTAGCTGTTTGGTGCAGTACATCACTCTCACTGAGTGTACCTCAGTGGGATCAGTGGGGCCATTACCCATAGTGAATGAGGGAAACCCGTGCAGAGGATTCACAGGAGAATAAGCAAGTATAACCCCTAACTACTATATGGACTATGATATGTAAAGGTGGTTGATATACTGTATTCAGTACACACATGATCTGGTTTGCACCGTACGCCAGTTCCACATCAGTTTAAACAGAGGCCACAACACGATCCGGTGACATAGTCACAGATTTAATGGACTGGGGACTATCTTCATATATATAGGTCTCTGATATACATCCTTTATCGTAGGGGTGTGAGGCACAGGAGGAGAGAAGTTCCCTAGACACATGGTAGTTACATTTGATATTCTAACAGCTGGGCTCTGGACTTTTTAACAAGCTTCAATCAAGCTGGGTGTATTTTGTTACTACAAGTATATTACAAAGTATCGCTATTTAGCCCTTGTGCTTTTTCCCACTTGAACTGTGAACTATTTGGAAAAGACGCCTAGTTTTTGTTTTCCCTTAGGAACGCCTAAGGGAAATCTGTGTGTGCGTGAGTTCGCTGCATGCTAGTTTGAAAGAGGAAAGGCTAGGTACCTCGTACCATATCTGCATTTTTGTGTATTCATGAGGGTATTCATTACCATTTTTATTTCTTTAAATTTACATACATAATAGTATTAAATATTTCTATTGTTTTTGTATTAATTTGGTGTGCTGAGTATTTTGAAATATTTGTATTGGTGGGTATGTAGGCGATACCTTACTCGTGCACTCCTTTGATATTAGGTTATCGATTATCTCTTATTCATTTTAGTAGTGTTGTTATTTTTTGTATATTTACCTTTTTGAATTTATTTCTATTATCAAATGTCTACCATCTCTTGCTATCCTTTGTTGAAGGAGCAGCAACATACCACTTTAAGCTAGCTGAACACGTAGGGTGAGCCATTGAAAAGAGGCATATATGTGCAGCCACCAATCAGCTCCAGAGCTTACTTAAGTATTCTTTTTAATGAAGGATAAAGTAAAGACAACGCAAATTATAGAAGAAAATTGGAAAGTTGTTTAAAATTGCATGCACTATCTGAATCATGAAAAAATTGGCTTTTATGCCCCTTTAAAGGGTTAATATAGTGTTAGAATGACATGCTATAATTGGTTACAGCATGTCATTTTAACTCTAGTGATGCTATAATGTTATGTATTTAACCCCATGATTAGCACTGCTGATTGGATCAGTGGGACTTTAACTATGTGATTACAACTTTTGCAGGGAGTTTAACACATAGCAGTACAGCATTGCTACTGTTAAAATGACAGGAACTAAGCCACTGACAGATTAGATCATGCTTTGACTTTATGCTACAAATGTCTTTGCTGCTTATTTGTATTCAATAAATTTACTTTCAGAGGATTTTAGAGAACCTATGCAGGCCTCTTGTTTCCCAAATTTGTTCCTGATGTCATTGTCAAAACAACACCAATGACTGTAAAATGTAAAATCACACCATTTAAATGCAAACTACAAATCATCTATTTTTTTGTAAATATAATGAAATGCAAAGCTTACTCCTTTTCAAACCTACCCTGACTAAATTTCAGCTTTTTTTAATTTAACCGTGTTTATCATTCACAAAAACCAAAGTATGAACATATTTGCATGAAGCATGACGGACATGGCCTTAGGTATCAATAAACCTTTTGTACAGAAAACTAGCTTAGGTATAAAAAGGCTATGGATAAACAACACAGAAATTTAGTAGTGTTAGTTTAGACAATGTATGATAGAGGCTTTGATATCTTTACATTTTGGGCTAGATTACAAGTGGTGCGCTATTTAGTGCTCCTGCTCGAGCGTAAACATTGCTAGAAATGAACTTTTGAGTTCAAGCAAAACCCTGTAAGTTTAGGACTTCAGATGTTGCAACCATGTTAACTTGTTCTCCCTATAGACTTCAATGGAGAGAGCAGAAGAAAAAACATAACAATTATTGCTTGTGCGCTAACCCGAAAGGAGTTATTAATATTTCACATTCCAATGTTCTTCACATACAGGAAAATTTAGTTTTTATTGTAAATACATTTTTATATATATATATATATATATATATATATATATATACACAGTGGGGCAAAATGAGATGAGAGACAAAATGTGGAAACAAATCCAGACAATCACATTGTCTGATTTGGAAAGAATTTATTTGCAAATTATGGTGGAAAATAAGTATTTGGTCAATATCAAAAGTTCATCTCAATACTTTGTTATATATCCTTTGTTGGCAATGACAGAGGTCAAAAGTTTTCTGTAAGTATTCACAAGGTTGTCACACACTGTTGCTGGTATGTTAGCCCATTCCTGCATGTAGATCTCCTCTAGAGCAGTGATGTTTTGGGGCTATCGCTGTGCAACACAGACTTTCAACTCCCTCCAAAGGTTTTCTATGGGGTTGAGATCTGGAGACTGGCTAAGCCACTCCAGGACTTTGAAATGCTTCTTACGAAGCCACTCCTTCATTGCCCGGGCGGTGTGTTTTGGATCATTGTCATGCTGAAAGACCCAGCCACGTTTCATCTTCAATGCCCTTGCTGATGGAAGGAAGGAGGTTTGCACTCAAAATCTCACGATACATGGCCCCATTCATTCTTTCATGTACACGGATCAGTTGTCCTGTTCCCTTTGCAGAGAAACAGCCCCAAAGCATGATGTTGCCACCCCTATGCTTCACAGTAGGTATGGTGTTCTTTGGTTGCAACTCAGCATTCTCTCTCCTCCAAACACGACGAGATGTGTTTCTACCAAACAGTTCTACTTTGGCTTCATCTGACCATCTGACATTCTCCCAATCCGCTTCTGGATCATCCAAATGCTCTCTAGCATACTTCAGACGGGCCCAGACATGTACTGGCTTAAGCAGGGAGATACGTCTGGCACTGCAGGATCTGAGTCCCTGGCGGCGTACTGTGTTACTGATGGTAGCCTTTGTTACGTTGGTCCCAGCTCTCTGCAGGTCATCCACTAGGTCCCCCCGTGTGGTTCTGGGATGTTTGCTCACCGTTCTTGTGATCATTTTGACCCCACGGGGTGAGATCTTGCGTGGAACCCTAGATCGAGGGAGATTATCAGTGGTCTTGTATGTCTTCCATTTTCTAATTATTGCTCCCACAGTTGATTTCTTCACACCAAGCTGCTTGCCTATTGCAGATTCAGTCTTCCCAGCCTGGTGCAGGTCTACAATTTTGTTTCTGGTGTCCTTCGACAGCTCTTTGCTCTTCATCATAGTGGAGTTTGGAGTGTGACTGTTTGAGGTTGTGGACAGGTGTCTTTTATATTGATAACAAGTTCAAACAGGTGCCATTAATACAGGTAATGAGTGGAGGACAGAGGAGCCTCTTAAAGAAGAAGATACAGGTCTGTGAGAGCCAGAAATCTTTCTTGTTTGTAGGTGACCAAATACTTATTTTCCACCATAATATGCAAATAAATTCTTTCCAAATCAGACAATGTGATTGTCTGGATTTGATTCCACATTTTGTCTCTCATAGTTGAGGTATACCTATGATGAAAATTACAGGCCTCTCTCATCTTCTTAAGTGGGAGAACTTGCACAATTGGTGGCTGACTAAATACTTTTTTGCCCCACTGTATATATATATATATATATATATATATATATATATCTGTACATACCTATTCCTATATATCTATTCATATATATATATATATATATATATATAGGTATAGATATCTATGTTACACCATTATCATATATATATATATATATATATATATATATATATATATATATATATAATACTATATACAGTATCTCACAAAAGTGAGTACACCCCACACATTTTTGTAAATTTTTTATTATATCTTTTCATGAGACAACACTAAAGAAATGACACTTTACTACAATGGAAAGTAATGAGTGTACAGCCTGTATAACAGTGCAAATTTGTTGTCCCCTCAAAATAACTCAACACACAGCCATTAATGTCTAAACCATTGGCAACAAAAGGGAGTACACCCCTAAGTGGAAATGTCCAAATTGGGCCCAAAGTGTCAATATTTTGTGTGGCCACCATTATTTTCCAGCACTGCCTTAACCCTCTTGGGTATGGAGTTCACTAGAGCTTCACAGGTTGCCACTGGAGTCCTCTTCCACTCCTCCATGATGACATCACAGAGCTGGTGGATGTTAGAGACCTTGCGATCCCCAACCTTTCCGTTTGAGGATGCCCCCCAGATGCTCAATAGGGTTTAGGTCTCGAGACATGCTTGGCTAGTCCATCACCTTTACCCTCAGCTTCATTAGCAAGGCAGTGGTTGACTTGGAGGTGTGTTTGGGGTAGTTATCATATTGGAATACTGCCCTGTGGCCAAGTCTCCGAAGAGAGGAGATCATGCTCTGCTTCAGTATGTCACAGTACATGTTAGCATTCATGGTTCCCTCAATGAACTGTAGCGCCCCAGTGCTGGCAGCACTCATGCAGGCCCAGACCATGACACTCCCAACACCATGCTTGACTGTAAGCAATTAACACTTGTCTTTATACTCCTCGACTGGTTGCCGCCAATCACGCTTGACACCATCTGAACCAAATAAGTTTATCTTGGTCTCATTGGACCACAGAACATGGTTCCAGTAATCCATGTCCTTAGTCCGCTTGTCTTCAGCAAACTGTTTGCAGGCTTTCTTGTGCATCATCTTTAGAAGAGGCTTACTTCTGGGACTACAGCCATGCAGACCAATTTGATGCAGTGTGCAGCGTATGGTCTTAGCACTGACAGGCTGACCCCCCACCCCTTCAACCTCTGCAGCAATGCTTGCAGCACTCATACGTCTATTTCCCAAAGACAACTTCTGGATATGACGCTGAGCATGTGCACTCAACTTCTTTGGTCCACCATGGCGAGGCCTGTTCTGAGTGGAACCTGTCCTGTGAAACCGCTGTATGGTCTTGCCCACCGTGCTGCAGCTCAGTTTTAAGGTCTTGGCAATCTTCTTATAGCCTAGGCCATCTTTATGTAGAGCAACAATTCTTTTTTTCAGATCCTCAGAGAGTTCTTTGCCATGAGGTGCCATGTTGAACTTCCAGTGACCAGTATGAGAGAGTGTGAGAGCGATAACACAAAATTTAACACACCTGCACCCAATTTGGAGATTTCCACTTAGGGGTGTACTCACTTTTGTTGCCAACGGTTTAGACATTAATGACTGTGTGTTGAGTTATTTTGAGGGGACTGCAAATTTGCACTGTTATACAGGCTGTACACTCACTACTTTACATTGTAGCAAAGTGTCATTTCTTTAATGTTGTCACATGAAAAGGTATAATAAATAATTTACAAAAATGTGTGGGGTGTACTCACTTTTGTGAGATACTGTATATAGTATTATATATATATACATATATATATATATATATATATATATGATAATGGTGTAACATAGATATCTATACCTATATATATATATATATATATATATATATATATATATATATATATATATATATATATATATATATATATATATATATATATAGGCAAAAAATTGGTGTATGTGCACTCTCACCAGCGTTCAACAACTACCAGGGTGCTGTACGGTAAATGATAAAAAAGCAAAAAGAAGCACTCACTGGATTTTCATCAAAAAGTGACCAGAACTTTAATATAGTTTGTGACGTTTCGGGACAGCAACAGTCCCTTCATCTGACTGTTGCTGTCCCGAAACGTCACAAACTATATTAAAGTTCTGGTCACTTTTTGATGAAAATCCAGTGAGTGCTTCTTTTTACTTTTATATATATATATATATATATATATATATATATATATAAAATATTTAATAATACAAATTAAAAAAATCTCTATGTGAAGGACATAGGAATATAAAATATTTGTATCTTGGTTGAGGTTTTACAATATAAGTCTAACGCAGTGTCGGGTTAAGGCACATTAAAAATTAGTTATTTTAAGGCACAGTATTGAAATATAAAATATAAAATATTAAAATATAAATAATTATTAAAAAATATTATAGATACTGTAAACAATATATACTATTGATTATTTAGAATGTTTTACAGTATCTATAATAATTTGTAATATATATATATATATATATTTTTAATATTTAATATTATATTAATGTGCCTTAAGATAATTAACTTTTCATGTGCGCTAACCCGGCACCACAATAGACCTAAAGCGTGAAAGCCGAAGTACGTTGTATATTTTGCATTCTTACGTTCTTCACATAAAATATATATAAATATTTAATATAAATATTAAAGGGACAGTCTAATCAAAATTAAACATTCATGATTCAGATAGGACATGCAATTTTAAGCAATTTACTTTTATCATCAAATTTACTGTAAAAATGCACTGAGATAAGAGGTAGCTTTAAAGGACTTACACCTAGATTATGAGTTGCGCGTTCATGTTTTAACGCTGTTTAAAACGCTGAAAAAATACAGCACCGCAGCCATTACAAGTCTTGTCTGTATAGCAGTACCGCAAGCCTTTTAGCCTGTACCGCAACGTCAGTCTCGCACACGTAAAAAATACTTTTTTTATGGGATTTACATAGCGCTGCCATTACGAGTTTTGCGGTGAGGCTAAAAATAAAAAACTTGCGTTACACCCTATAATGACAAGATCCGTTCCGCAATATAAAAGCAGTAGTAGTTATGAGTTTTACAATACAAATCTGTTACATAAAACTCATAACTAAAGTGTTACAAAGTACACTAAACACCAATAAACTACCTATTAACCCCTAAACCACCGCACTCCCACATCACAAACACTATTTAAATGTTATTAACCCCTAATCTGCCTTCCGACCACACTATACTTAAGTTCTTAAGCACTACACCACCGCCACTATAATAAACCTATTAACCCCTAAACCTCAAGCCCCCCATAATGAAATATACTAAAGTAAACTAATAACCCCTAAACCGAAAGCCCCCCACATCACAATAAACTAAATTAAGCTATTTACCCCTAAACCTAACGCCCCCCCTAACTTTATATTAAAATTACAATTTCTCTAACTTAAATTAAATTAAAACTTACCTGTCAAATTAAAAGAACTAGGTTTAAACTAACAATTAAACTAATATAATTATTAAACTAAAATTAATCTAGCTACCGATTAAATAAAACTAAATTACACATTACAAAAATCCTACCACTAATTATCTAATTACAAAAAATATAAAAGACTAAATTACAAAAAATAACAAACACTAAATTACGAAAAATAACAATGAAATTATCCAAAATAAAAAAAGAATTAGACCTAATATAATAGCCCTATAAAAAAAAAAAGCCTGCCCCCCCCCAAAAAAACCTAGCCTTCAATAAACTACCAATAGCTCTTAAAAGGGCCTTTTGTGGGGCATTGCCCCAAAGATATCGGCTCTTTTCCCTGAAAAAAATACAAAGTAAACAGTAAACGGTAAAACCCACCACCCAACCAATCCCCCAAAATAAAAAACCTAATTCTAAAAAAAACTAATCTTCCCATTGCCCTGAAAAGGGCATTTGTATGGGCATGGTTTGGGGGTGGGGGTTTGTAATGTTAGTGGGTTAGTGTAATTTGTTTTTTTCAGGTAAAAGAGCTGTTTAACTTAGGGCAATGCCCTACAAAAGACTCTTTTAAAGGTTATTGGTAGTTTATTCTAGATTACCATTTGTGGTGTTTTTTTTTAAATGGGTATTAGAATTGGAATAATTTTTATTATTTTTGATAATCTGTTTGTTATTTTGTGTAATGTATTTTTTTTTGTTTTGGGGTTTGTTTTTCTTTTTTAGATTAGGGCTTGGGCAGCAAAAGAGCTAAATGCCCTTTTTCAGGGCAATGGGTAGATTAGGTTTTATTTATTTTTTATATTGTGGGTTTGGGGTGTGTGTGTGTTTTTATATTGTTAGGGGGTGCTTGTTTTGTAGCAAAAGAGCTGTTAACTTTAGGGCAATGCCCTACAAAAGGCCATGTTAAGGGCCCCCAAAAGGCCCTTTTAAGGGCCCTTGGTAGTTTATTATAGATTAGGGTTTTTTTTATTTTGGGGTGTTTTTTTTTTAAGGGTATTAGAATAGGAATAATCTTTATTTTTTTAATAATTTTGTTTTGTATATTTTATAATGGTCGTTTTTTTATTTGTTGTAATATTAGTGTTTTTTATTTTTTGTAATGTTAAGTTTAGTGTATGGTAGCTTAGGTTTTATTTCACAGGTAAGTTTGTATTTATTCTAGCTAGGTAGTTAGTAAATAGTTAATAACTATTTACTAACTAGTATACCTAGTTAAAATAAACACAAACTTACCTGTGAAATAAAAATAATACCTAAGCTAGCTACAACATAACTATTAGTTATATTGTAGGTAGCTTAGGTTTTATTTCACAGATACGTTTGTATTTAGTTTTAGATAGGTATTATTTAGTTAATAATTGTAACTTTAGTTTAGCTCTATTTTAATTATGTTAAAGTTAGGGGGTGTTAGGTTTAGGGTTATGGTTAGGGTTACGTAAGGGTTAGGGTTAGGGTTAGGTTTAGGGGTTAATATAGTTTATTTTAGGATGTTGCAATGTGGGTGGCTGTCGGGTCGGTTTAGGGGTTAGGTTTATTTAGGTATAGTGATGTGGGAGGCCAGAGGTTTAGGGGTTAATACCTTTATTTAGTAGCGGCGATGTCGGGAAGTGGCTGAATAGGGGCTAATAACTTTAATATAGTGTGGAGGATGTTGGGGTGCGGCGGAATAGGGTTAATAACTTTAGTATAGTGGTGGCGATATCGGGAGCGGCAGATTAGGGGCGAATAGTTTTATTTAGGTGGCGGCGATATCGGGGGCGGCAGATTAGGGGTTAATAACATTATTTAGGTGCAGGCGATGTTGGGGGCAGCAGATTAGGGGTGTTTAGACTCAGGGTTTATGTTAGGGTGTTAGTTTTAAGCGTTTTTTTTTTTTCCCTTATAGACATCAATGGGGCTGCGTTACAGGGCTTTTCATTCTGTGATCGCAGGTGTTAGACTTTTTTCTGACCCGTTCTCCCCATTGATGTCTATGGGGAAAGCGTGCACAAGCACGTAAAAACAGAGCTTGGATTGTGTGTGGTATGGAGCTCAATGCAGCCATATCACACGCACAAGCCGGCTATTTGAAAACTTGTAATAGCTGCGCTATAGGGGGTAAATAACGCTAATTTTGTTGCGCGCATAACTCAACAAAGAATACCAAGATAAGAAAGCAATTTTGATGATAAAAGTAAATTGGAAAGTATTTTAAAATTGCATGCCCTATCTGAATCATAAAAGTTTAATTTTGACTTCATTGTCCCTTTAACCAAATACTTTTTGTGTAGAAAAATGTATTCATCCCATATTTATAATGGGAAGGAAGTACAAATAAGCTTGCTGGCCACATTTACCTCTTTACCTTGAAGTTACAAGTGTTTTATGCCCAATGCACAAAATAATTAACTTGTAATATTGCTTTGTATAGGCTGGTGTTAGTTGATCACAGTGTGTGGAGCTCAGACTGCAGGAACAGATACACTGAACAACAAAAGTCTTTTTTTTTTTTTTATAACCAACAGTGGATACAATTATATGCATTACATGTGATTGCGCCACACAGGGCGAAGTGTCACAACGTACAGTGAATATAAGAATTAGACAAACAAACACATTTAAGGAAAAGATGACACTAAATAAACTATACCATATTTTACAGGCTCTGCTTTAAATTAGATATCTATCACCTATAAAAATTATGTATTCAATGTTGGGGTTTTTGGTATATAAAAGAGAACAAAACAAAAACAAAAGCAAAAAGCAAAAAAAAAAAAAAAAGAGGTATCCCCCCTTCCGCTCCCCCCTTCCTATCCTCTCAGGGGGAACTGCCAGTCTCCCCTTAGATTTGCTTCCAATATAAAAATTGAGTTTTTAAAGGGTAAAATGGCTAGTTTCTGGGTGTTAAGATCTAATGCTTTAATAAATTTCCCCCATTTTGTAAAGAAAGACTTGTTATTATTTTCAGTTTCCAACTGTATTGTAACTTCCAGAAACATTTGATACACCATACCGTTCTTAACTTCTGAGAATTTAGGTTCTTTAGTGGACTGCCAATTCGTTAAAATTAATTTCCTACCAATCAGAACAGCCGCATTAAGTAGTAAGGAATTGCTACCTAATTCCTCATGGGTCGTTAGAAAAAACACATTCTGACTATTCAAATGAATGTATTGATTCAGAGTTTTGGTGGCCCAAAATGAAATTTTGCCCCAGAATCTTTGAATTATTGGGCATGCCCAGAAAAGATGGACCATATCTGCCGCATTAAATTTACCCCTATTACATAATGGTTTAGTACCCTCTTTAACCCAGCGTGAAATAGATTGGGGTGTAATATAACTTTGAAACAGCATCTTTACTTGCTGCTCCCTATAATATTCCCCTCGCATAGCCTTGGCCACCCTACTCCCTGAACTCTTCATTAATTCCACTTCCAACTGACTTTTGCAAAGCTGACTGCATTTTAATTCAAGGTATCTAATATTACTTTGTTCTTATGCCATTAATAGGGATTGATATGTGGGTGAGATAGAAAATTTCCCTGCCTGAAATAGAACACATAGCTGTTTAAGTAACACATTGTTCCACTCTATATCCTTCATTTTCAAACACTGTTCAGCATAATGCCGAAGTTGTAAATAGGAGAAAAATAGATGATTTGTAATTCCAAATTCTGATTTACATTGATCAAAAGTTTTAATTGTATTATCTTCCTTATTAATAAGTTGAGCAAGGTATCTAATCCCTAAATTAGACCATGCCCCAAACCTTGCAGATTCATACCCTTCTTCAAATTCAGGGTTTCCTCTAATAGTCAAGAAAGACGAAACTCTGTAACTGACCCCTATTTTGGTACAAAATTTGTGCCAAGCCCGTACAGGTTGGTCTATAACTAAGAGACTTTTAGTTGCTCTTGGAATTAAACTAAGGGGCATATGAACAAGGGCTTTTAAAGAAAAAGGAGCAACGAGGGCCTCTTCAATATTATAAATAGAGAAATTACCTTTCTCAGAAAACCAATCCAAAACATATTTTACATTAGCCGCTATGATATATGATTCAATATCTGGTATCGCCAGACCTACACCCTCTTTTCTGGCAAACATATGTTTAAGGGCTATCCTGGGCTTTTTATTTCTCCAAATAAATTGTGATATCAGTTTATTAATTATAAGACTATCTTTTTTTAATAAAAGAAGTGGTATTGCCTGAAACATATAAATAAATCTGGGCAAAGAAACCATCTTAATTAGATGTACTCTGCCTGAGAGCGATAATGGAAGCTTCTTCCAAGTCTCTATGTCTTCTTTAAAAGACAAGATCGATGGGGAAAAGTTTAGACTGTACCATCTGCTTGAGTCACGTGAAAATTTCAACCCTAAGTACACAATATATTCTTTCGCCTCCTTAAAAGGTGTTATGGGTGAATTCTTATGTTTAATTAACCACAATATTTCCGATGTATCTTTGTTTATTGTGAAACCTGTGAAGGCCTGAAAAGATTCTAAAACAATAATTAAAGGTAGATTGTTTTGAAGATTTTGAGTGAAAATAAGGAGGTCGTCCACATATATTGCTTGTTGAATTTTATACTTTCCAATATCAATGCCCTCCAAATTTTCCCTAAGAAATACTGCTAATGGCTCTAAAGCTAGGTTAAAGGAGAGGGAATAAGGGGCAGCCTTGTCTTGTCCCCCGTTGTAAAATAAACTTATCTGATACTGAAGAATTAATAACCAGGGCAGCTAGAGGACAGGAATATAATAGTGAAATAATCTGTGAAAATTACCTAAAATACCAAAGTTCCTAATAGCCGTAAACATATGATCCCATAGTAAAAAATCAAAAGCCTTTCATGTGTCTATGGATATAATTGCTGCATCATCTATTGAGACTAAGCCTGCCTTATCCATTGTTTCACAATAATTTATCGCTATTTCTAATTCCCTAATGTTATTCACTAATGTCCTTCCTTTAATAAACCCTGTTTGATCCGAGTGAATGAGTGAACCTATGTGTTAAAATGTTATAGTCCACATTTAAAAGGGAAATGGGCCTATATGAGTCCATTAATTCCCTATTTTTCCCTTGTTTTGGAATTAAGATTATTCTAGATTCAGTGAAATAACTAAAGGGAGAATTACCTTCTAAAAAAAATGAGTTATATACTCTTTTTAATAGGGGGGTGATTTCATCACCAAGATTTTTATATAGTTCTCCTGGTAGGTAATCAGGACCTGGAGCCTTATTAAGCTTCAATTTCTTTATAGTTTTTTTAATCTCATCCTCCAGGATCAGAGAATTTAACACATCCAAATCTTCCTTTACTATTAGAGGAAGTTTAATTCCACCCCAAAACTGATCTTTCTTTTGTTGATCCACTACCTTATCCCGATAGAGCATTTTGAAATATTGATAAAATTCACCTGAAATCTCTTGAGGTTGAGTGTTTTATTTTTTGTTTTAATAGATGTTATTGCTTTGCTTGCTTTACGTGTATTCACCATTTTAGCAAGATATTTTCCTATTTTATTACCATACTGCATAAAATTACAAATTTCTCTTCAGCTCACTCTGAGTTTCTTTCAAAATATGCCAGGTATCTCTTTGCTTTTTTGCTTCTAAATATTATAACCAGTTAGTTTTATTATTATTCCTTACATACTTTTGGTATTTATTTATAATCTGATTAGTAAATTGTATCCAGTGGTTATTATATTTCTTGTTTAATCTGACTACAAATACTAGAATCTCACCCCTTATAATTGACTTAAAAGCTTTCCAAATGGTTTCTAAATTCGTTACTGAGTCAATATTCCTATTGTAATAATCAAGCCATTTATAGCCAAAAATCTCTGAAACTTTAGATTATTATATAAATAAGACAGAAAAAATAATCTATTATTGGGTAAATTAGGTGCCCTGATTGATAGTGACAGTGAGATTGGGGCATGGTCAGAAATAGTGATTGGCAGGATTTCTGATTTTTGAGTTAAGGGGAATAGCTTTTTGCTAATTAGGAACATGTCAATACGTGATAGAGATTTATGCGCCTTAGACAAACATGCAAACTCTCTATCATCTGGATGGGCATTCCTCCAAATGTCCATTAATCCTAAATTAAAGCAGAATTTTTTTAAATATTTTAGTATCCTTATTTCCTGACAAAACCTTTTTCCCAGTCAGTTTCCTATCCAAAAATCCAGATGCCACCAAGTTCAGGTCACCCCCTAAAACAATATTTTGGTCAAACTCCATTAATTTAGATTGAATTAGTTCCCAGAATGGTCTTTT
Organism: Bombina bombina; assembly: GCF_027579735.1. NCBI lineage: Eukaryota > Metazoa > Chordata > Amphibia > Anura > Bombinatoridae > Bombina > Bombina bombina. Next base: position 610,710,450 of record NC_069503.1, on the reverse strand, counting down.
CTTTATGTTTGGGCCATATACATTACATAATACTATTCTTTTCTGCCGTATTTCCACTTCAAGTATAATAAACCTACCTCGTTGATCAATTTCTCTTCTCAAGATTTGATATTGTAGATTTTTCCTAAATACTATAGCTACCCCTTCCTTCCAATGTGCACCTATGGCATATACTACTTCTCCTACCCAGCCCCACTTCAATTTCTGGCTTTCAATATCATCCAAGTGAGTTTCTTGTATGAGACCTATATAAATTTTTAATTTATTTAAATATTGTAAAACTGCCTTCCTCTTAACTGGGGAGGTGAACCCTCCCACGTTCCATGACCCAAATCTATACGCCCCGGCCATTATACACAACTACTTTAGATGCCCGGAAGGGGAGAGGAGATAGAAGAAAAAAAAAAACAGCCCATGTCTTCTCGTAACCATTAATACTATAATTATTACCACTTTCCTAGAAAATTACCAATATTAATGCTACTAATTAATGTATTATTGAGCCAGTATCTCTGGCCTAACTCTCTCACTTAAATTCATCCCTAAGAAAATTTTCTGCCTCCTGAGGATTCTCGAAAGTTCGAAACCCCTCTTTAGTCTGAATACTTATTCTGGCTGGATATAGAAGCCTCGCTATTCTCCCTTCTTGGATCAATCGCGAGCATATTGGTGCAGATAGTTTCCTCTTATTAGAAGTCTCATACGAGAAATCTTGAAAAATTAAGAATTTCTTATTTTGATAGTACACTTCTTTCTGGAGTCGGTATGCCTGTAATATTTTAACTTTATCTTGAAAATTCAAGTATTTTATAATTATAGGTCTCGGTCTAGCCTTAACCTCTTCCTGATTCCTCAGAGTGCCAATTCTATGCGCCCGCTCTACTGTGAAGGCTAGGTTAGTGTCTGCAATTTTTATTAAAAGAGGCAGCTGTACTGCCGCAAAGTGTACTAAATCTTTCTCTAATAAGGCTTCAGAAATACCAATAACTCTTAGGTTGTTCCTCCTAGATCTATTTTCAAGACCCTCGACTTTGTCATTTAAGAATTTAACTTGTTTACGAATGCTTGCCAGTTCACTATCTTTTTCTATATCCCTATCCTCCAGGTCTGAAATACGTTGTTCTGCTAGGCCTATTCTAGCAGCAATTTGTTTTATCTCTTGTGAAATTTCATCTATTCTATTCTGTAAGGCATCAAACTTAGGTAAGAATAATTCACTAATTTGTTTCAAAAGCTCCGAACTACCCACTGCGTCTACTCCAATTTCCCGAGAAGATTCCTGACCTATTTCAGTACTACGTCTAGCCACTCTCTTCTCTTGCTGCCTTCTTCCTGCCATGTTTGTCACTCTGTTATTTGGGAGGGAGGAAAGATATTTATCCATAAGGGATATTGGGAGAAATTAAGTTCCTCCTTCCAATCTGTTTAAGTCAACCCTTGTTTGCTACCCTCCTTCTACCTTCTAGACTTGTTCCCCCTGTCTCCCTATCCTTCCCCTCACAGTCAGGACATACCCTTAGATAGTTCATATATGAATATAAAACACTGGTTCTGGATCCGTAAATGACCAACCTTCCTGTTCATCCCACAGTTATAATACCCTTCATGACAAATTAATTATAATCCTGTGGGAGTAGCAATACTATAAGAATCACTGCAACTAGTTATCCCTTATGTTCAAATTATACAACCAATAATCCCTGCAAAAAGGCACAGATCTATAAATGATGGATCAAATATTTCAATAATTTAACAATAATATAATACTCAAGTGTTTTTCCAAAAGAGTAGCAAAGTCCCAGTCTTTCCTATTCCTTCCAATATCTACAGCAGGAGAGGGGAGAAAAAAATAAAGAATATGTTCCTCTGTTCCACCAATGTAATGGTTGAGCAATGATTAATATTCTTGGCTTCTCTTCCTTTTTTCCTTAGCTGCTCATTGGACCACCATACTGAAGAGGGAGACAAAGAACAAGGAGAATGCCACATGTGTATATCGATAGGGAGGTAGTATAGAATAGCATAGATGTATACAGGGTACTCACAGATTCCATTGGCACTCCGTTGTGCCTATAGTTACAGGCTGGGCCTTCAACAGAGCCTAGCTCGCTGCTTCCAGATGTTGGGCGGAGGGCACACTCATAAAAAAGAAAAACACAAATACATACGACACATGTGTAAATCTATTAAACGCAACTGATTTACTGAGGCAGAGATGAATTCAGAATACTCACAAAAATAGCGGCACTCCAGTGTGCCAAATAGAGCATGCTAGGCCTTTTACAGCAGCCCAGCTCGCTGTCTCCAGAGAGATGATCGATAAACCTCAGAGAAAAAAGAAACAAACACAAATACATGCAGCACATGTGTGAGACTGTAAGGCGAACCAGTTATAATGAGACATGGATAGAGTCAAAGTACTCACAAAAATAGCGGCACTCCATTGTGCCAAGTAGAGCAGGCAGGGCCTTTCACAGCAGCCCAGCTCACTGTTTATACTTCAGGACACCTTGTTCCAACTTAGCCCAAATCACTTTATGAGCCTAATAAAAGCAGAGATATCTGTACTCCCTCTTTAACTTCCTTCCTCCTTACTGAGAATGTCCCTTCAGTCAGCTATAACTTATCGTTAATTGCTGTATGCTCCATGAATTAAAATAATTATTGTTTGTCACTGGAGAACCCTTTCCCTGAATAGGGTAAATTAAACTGCCCCAGGCGAGGTATAATGGAGGAGAAGAAATGGGAGAGGACAAAACGCCAAATATATACCTTGAATTCCACAGTCCCTATATATATTTGGGGGTTCAGGGCTGCATAGGTTGTAACCTGTGCAACTTAGTGGTAACCATGCATCCACCAATTTGGAAATAGCTCCCGGCGTGTTCGCAGGAGAGAGAGAGACAGCAAACAAGGTGATTAAAGTTAACTCACTTTTCAAAATAACAAAAACAAAATGACAACTTCACCTTGTGCTGTACTCTCACTCGACCACACCTTGCCTAGGGAGTGTTCTGGCATGCTTGCAAGTGACCCGTGGAGGGGCTTCCAGCCTGCCGGCTGTGGATCCCGGCCGGAACTTGCACTTCTCTTACACAGCCCCTTGATCCAGACTATCCCTGTGCGAGCTTCGCCTAAACGCTGGCATCTCGCCTAGTCCTTCCTTGGTGCAGCTCTCTAGCACCTCCGTCAAGCGTGCACGTCAGTGCGTGGAACTCGCCCCCCCCACAACAAAAGTCTTTCAAAGTTTCACTGAACAATAGGCAAAAGAACAGTTAGTAGTTCAAATTGAATATTACGGAAACAGAAAGTTTAAACATAGGCCCAGTGTAGAAAACTAAAGTCCAATACAAAGTTCAGAATACTTAAGTATGTTGCAGTAACAAAGTACAATGGAAACTGGTGCTTGACTTGGGCAGTAGAGGGTGAGGCTGTCACAGAACACCAGGTAAGTTCAGCAGGCACAGCTGGTTAGAGGAAAGTTGTCACTGGTATAGAAGACACAGAAATCTCAGAAGGAACAGGACACCCAGCAGGTACTGTTGGTGAGACTGTCACAGTATATGAGATAGATACAGCAGGCACAACTTCAGAAACCAGGTGAGCATAAACAGGTATCACACAAGTCTGTTTGGCTTTCAGGAATCAGGTGAGCATATGAAAGTACAAGGTATGTATGCTTTGTCTCTGGAACAAGGTGAGCATACACAGGTATCAGGTAAGTATGCTTGGTCTCTGCAACAAGGTAAGCATACACAGGTACAAGGTAAGTATGCTTGGTCTCTGGAACAAGGTGAGCATACGCAGGTACAAGGTAAGTTTGCTTGGTCTCTGGAACATGGTAAGCATACACAGGTACAAGGTAAGTATGCTTGGTCTCTGGAACAAGCTGAGCATACACAGGTACAAGGTAAGTATGCTTGGTCTCTTGAACAAGGTGAGAATACACAGGTATCAGGTAAGTATGCTTTGGCTTTCAGAAACCAGAAACAAGATAGGAAAGGCAATAACTCAGCCCAGAGTAAGCTTTTATAGGAACTCCCACACCTGAGTCCTCCAGGTGGGAGTTCCGTTAATTAGCATGTGACCCCTTTAAATCTCGGCAGCAGGGTTAGTTGCAGCAGCAATTGACGGATTTGGATCTCAACATCCCTCCACATGGGATGTTGCGACTGAAGCAATTACTCTTGGCATTCAATGACGTCAGGGAGCCGGCCAGTGAGCAGAGGTCCCTAAAGACAGTACCTGACAGTGCCCCCTCCTTCTGCATAACCTCCGGGGGTAAATGAAAACTGGATGCCTGGGATGCTTCTTTTTAAAAACTCTAATATGTGCAGGAGCATGCACTTCAGATACTGGTACCCAACTTCTCTCATCAGGACCATATCCCTTTCAGTGGATGAGGTATTCCAGTTTCCCTCTTCAAAGCCTGGCATTAAGAAATTCTTCAACCTTATATTCTTCAGATCATCTACCATAATGACCTCTGGAGTAGGTGGATGGAAAAGGGTCTGGCACTGCAGGTTTGGGTAGTGAGACATGAAAAACTGGAAGAATGCGATAGGAAGATGGCAACTGAAGATGAATTGCAACTGGAGATACTATTTTCTCAATCTTGGAAGGAAGAGTAGGTTGAAGACGAGCAGTGGATAAATATACTTTGTCTTCAATTTCATAAGTAGGTGTAGGACATCTCTTCTTGCCAGCATAATGTTTATATTGTTGTTGGATCTCTAATAATCGTTTCTTAATTAGAGAAAAAGTATTGTGAGCCTCCTGTAGATGTTGATCAGCAGCAGGAACTGAGTTTTGAAGAGGTGAGCCGGGTAACATAGTTGGATGATACCCAAAGGTACACAGGAAAGGAGACTTGAATGTAGATCTTATAACTTGATTCTTATAAGCAACTTCAGCAAAAGCAATGTATTGAGCCCAGGCATCTTGTAAAGTGGTAGTATAACATCTCAGGTATTGCTACAATGTTTGATTTGTGCACTCAGTTTGGCCATCTGTTTTGGGATAGGCATTGGTAGATAGGGCCCACTGGATGTGCAGCCCTTTGCAAAAGGCTGTCCAAAATTTAGATTTAAATTGGTGTTCTCTATCTAACACTATGGTGTCTGGTAAGCCATGCAGCCGTAAAATCTCTTGCAAGAAGATGGTAGCTGTGTCATCAACATCAGGAGGACCTTTGGTAGCAAAAAAATGAGCCATTTTAGAAAAGCTATCTACTACCACTAAAAATGAAGTATAGCCTTAGGCAGGGGGTAAATCAACTATAAAGGCAATGGCTAGTTCAGCCCATGGTCTGCTTGGCACAGGAAATGATTGTAAGAAATCTGAAGGGGGTTGACGTGAGTCTTTGATAACTATGAACACAGAACAAGACTGTACATAAGATTTTATATCCTTTTGCATGCCTGGCCACCAGAATTGTTGACTAATTAATTATTGAGTTTTATGTATTCCTCCCTTGTTCTCCCAGAGGGGTGTCACAGAAATAATGTAGGATCTCAGGGACTATAGAGGATGGCACTACAACTTTGTTGTCCTGAATCTGGAATTCCGGATGCTGAATAGTTTCTGTGGAACTGGGGGCATCTTCTGGGTTTAGAGTATTTTGACAAATAGTGTCCCATAAGAAAGCTCAGGTTGGAGAATAGTAGTAGGCTCTTATTCTTTTCTCTCAAATTCTCAAATACGGGTTAGGGCATCTCCTTTGCCATTCTTTGCTCCTGTATGATATATGATGTAGAAATTTAAGTAACTAAAGAAGAGTGCCCACCAGGCCTGCCTGGCTTTAGGTCTGAGAGCTGAGTGTAGGTATTCCAAATTTATGTGGTTCATTAAAACAGTAATGGTATAATCAGCCCCCTCCATTAGATGTATCCACTCCTCAAAAGCTGTTTTTATGGTGAGTATCCCTCACATTATATTTTCTTTCCGGTGGGGAGAGAATTAGAGGAAAAAATGCTACAGGTTAGAGGTAATCCTTGTCACCAGCTCTTTGAGATAATACTAATCCAATGGCAGTTTCAGATGCACCAACTTTGACATACAAGGGCTGTCTTGGTTCAGGTAAAATCAGGATGGGAGAGGAGGTGAAAAGTAATTTTAGATTATCAAAAGCTTGTTGTGCTTTATCAGACCAGCAAAATTTGATGGTCTTCTTTTGTGAAAACCGTAATAGGTTTAATAACATGAAAGAAATCCCTTATAAACGTTCAGTTAAAGTTTGTGAAGCCCGCAAAGCGTGTTAACGATACATTTCTCCAGTTTAGCATATAGACAATTAGCTCATAAGAGAGATAGCACAGTCCTTACATGATCATAGTGTTTTTGTACAGAAGAAGAGTAAATGAGTATGTAGCTTTCAGAGCATGTAAATGAGTAATTGAGTAAACTCTGAAAGTTAAAAGGGGTGTGTCCCAGACCAAAGGGCATCACAGTGTACTCATAGTGCCCATAACAGGAATTAATGTCAGTTTTCCACTCACCTTTTTTTTGTACTCTCACAAGATTGTAGCCACCTCTCAAATTAATTTTACTGAAGATAACTGCTGATCTGAGTTGATCCATGAGTTCTGGAATAAATAAAGACACGAAAGTCAAAATTAAACTTTCATATTCCAAAGATAGCATGCAATGTTCAGAGACTTTTCAATTTACCTCACTTTGTTCGCTTAGTATCTTTTGTTGAAAAGCATACCTTTATAGGCTCACTGATGCTCTACTAGGAGCTAGTTGGTGATTGGTAGGTACATGTACTGCTTGTCATTGGCTCACAAGATGTATTCAACTATATCCTTATAATGCATTATTGCTCTGGAGCTGAATTTAACTATGAGTGTAATCTCCCCATACAGTAAAAAAAAAAAGATATAATGTTAACCTCCAACTGCTCCAACTCCTAAGGGTAAAATCTCACTGTCTACTTTTAATCCACTCCTGCACTTTATTTACAGACTATGTAGTATCTATTACCAACGATTTTATATATATATATATATATAGGGCAAGGAGCAAAACTGGAGCCAAAAAATTGAATATGAAGAGTTTATTCAGCAATGATGCATAAACATTTAGTAAGCAGTCAAATAAATGCCTGATGCATTTCACGCATGCGCACATGCGCTTCATCAGAGGCTATTGATTCAGAGTACTGGGAAGTCTAAATAGGGATCATTAGCCAATCACCTTCTCAAATACTTTTTAAAGTGACATAATGTCTCTCAAAGAGATGGCTAAGAATCCTATATATATATATATATATATATATATATATATATATATATATATATATATATATATATATATAGGCTTCCATACCCATACACTAGTTGTAACAAAATGAACACATAAATAAGGATGCATGTTTAAAATTACTTGGAGCATACATTTGCAATGTCCAATTCACATACAGAATAGATATAATATAATTTACCAAATATATGCAAGAGTTATATATATATAAATGCACATACAAAAGCAATTTTCACCAAACCAAAAAATATATATTTGGAATTAGTCATCTCACAAAAAGATATATTAGTGCATTATAATATCAACATAAACTAAGCACCCTTATATAAACATAACTATTTTTATCATAAAAAATGTTTTATGGAGGAATGGAACACTAATTTAACAGATTGTTCCATAATATTAATGAAAAAGTTACTGCGACATAAAAAAGAAGAAAGGGGATTGATCCTAGTGGAGATCAATAAAACTGGTGCCCTTTTACATCCCTTTGAGAAAACTCAGAAATATCTAGATTAGTTTAAACAACTTAATTAGACTATAGATAATCTGGATACTACTTTATCCAATCATAAGGTACAGAAATATCAAAGGGATGTATATGATTACGAGCTGGACATTGTATACTCCTGGCAGAAGTTAAAATCTAATAGGCCTACTTTGTCATCTAGAAAAAATACATCTAAGAATAAAAAGGGCAAGAAGGGTATGAATGGCACCATTAGACATGTTACATTCTCTAGTATAGATACTGACACTCAGGATTCAAGTGAACAATTGGAGGAAACGGGACAAATACCTAGTACTTCTGTACCCAATAAAACAGGTCTTGATTCTAGTCCTAATAGAAAAGATTTAAAAACCTTGGTGAGCAAATCACCACAGACCAGTACACCAAATAATGCAGACACTACCTTTCAGTACCCCAGCAGGATTAGAAAAACCACAAAGAAATAGGGGTAATTAATCTCTCTGAATATAAACTTACTAATATAGAACATGAATTGTTGAATAAAGGTTTGTCAAATGCACCTGCACAAAATTTTGATTTAGTTAACACTTTAATTGACACTAATACATTTGTTCGTAAAATAGTTTTGAAGAAACATTTATTTTCACAAAGAGGTTACAGAACCTAGCGAAAGGGAGAGTGCACCTACAGCTTCAGTCTCAGTAGGATTAAAACATACAGACTTGACTGATCTTACACAACTCATCAATTTAGAACATGACACAATTACGCAAATGGATTCACAGGTCGATAGAAGCACTTCATTCACTTATAAATCCACTTCTCACTTTTACCCAGTACATTCTAAGCATCACCTATTAGATTTATACCAGAGAGTGGTTGAGAAAGATCTTACAGATCTACATAAAACAATACAAAATAATCCCCTACAAATTCCTAATGATAATTTAACCAAGCGAAAAAGGCATTATTCAAACTACAGGGAGTGCAGAATTATTAGGCAAATTAGTATTTTGACCACATCATCCTCTTTATGCATGTTGTCTTACTCCAAGCTGTATAGGCTCGAAAGCCTAACACCAATTAAGCATATTAGGTGATGTGCATCTCTGTAATGAGAAGGGGTGTGGTCTAATGACATCAACACCCTATATCAGGTGTGCATAATTATTAGGCAACTTCCTTTCCTTTGGCAAAATGGGTCAAAAGAAGGACTTGACAGGCTCAGAAAAGTCAAAAATAGTGAGATATCTTGCAGAGGGATGCAGCACTCTTAAAATTGCAAAGCTTCTGAAGCATGATCATCGAACAATCAAGCGTTTCATTCAAAATAGTCAACAGGGTCGCAAGAAGCGTGTGGAAAAACCAAGGCGCAAAATAACTGCCCATGAACTGAGAAAAGTCAAGCGTGCAGCTGCCAAGATGCCACTTGCCACCAGTTTGGCCATATTTCAGAGCTGCAACATCACTGGAGTGCCCAAAAGCACAAGGTGTGCAATACTCAGAGACATGGCCAAGGTAAGAAAGGCTGAAAGACGACCACCACTGAACAAGACACACAAGCTGAAACGTCAAGACTGGGCCAAGAAATATCTCAAGACTGATTTTTCTAAGGTTTTATGGACTGATGAAATGAGAGTGAGTCTTGATGGGCCAGATGGATGGGCCCTGGCTGGATTGGTAAAGGGCAGAGAGCTCCAGTCCAACTCAGACGCCAGCAAGGTGGAGGAGGAGTACTGGTTTGGGCTGGTATCATCAAAGATGAGCTTGTGGGGCCTTTTCAGGTTGAGGATGGAGTCAAGCTCAACTCCCAGTCCTACTGCCAGTTTCTGGAAGACACCTTCTTCAAGCAGTGGTACAGGAAGAAGTCTGCATCCTTCAAGAAAAACATGATTTTCATGAAGGACAATGCTCCATCACACGCGTCCAAGTACTTCACAGCGTGGCTGGCAAGAAAGGGTATAAAAGAAGAAAATCTAATGACATGGCCTCCTTGTTCACCTGATCTGAACCCCATTGAGAACCTGTGGTCCATCATCAAATGTGAGATTTACAAGGAGGGAAAACAGTACACCTCTCTGAACAGTGTCTGGGAGGCTGTGGTTGCTGCTGCACGCAATGTTGATGGTGAACAGATCAAAACACTGACAGAATCCATGGATGGCAGGCTTTTGAGTGTCCTTGCAAAGATAGGTGGCTATATTGGTCACTGATTTGTTTTTGTTTTGTTTTTGAATGTCAGAAATGTATATTTGTGAATGTTGAGATGTTATATTGGTTTCACTGGTAAAAATAAATAATTGAAATGGGTATATATTTGTTTTTTGTTAAGTTGCCTAATAATTATGCACAGTAATAGTCACCTGCACACACAGATATCCCCCTAAAATAGCTATAACTAAAAACAAACTAAAAACTACTTCCAAAACTATTCAGCTTTGATATTAATGCGTTTTTTGGGTTCATTGAGAACATGGTTGTTGTTCAATAATAAAATTAATCCTCAAAAATACAACTTGCCTAATAATTCTGCACTCCCTGTACAATGCAATGAGAAAATAGTCATAACACAAGCAGACAAAGGTGAAGTGGTAGTCTTGCTAAACAAAAAAACACTATATTGCTGAAATATACTCTCAATAAAAGAACACCAACCTTTATTCTAAACTGACATTTAACCCCACCACATCCTTTAAGAACAAACGTCTACATTTACTTGATTATGCAGTAGAGCATAATCTTTTTGAGAAGGACTTGGCTGATTATCTTAATGTGGATGAGCCAACAACCCCTTATTTTCGCATAGTTCCAAAAATTCACAAGACTCTATCTATACCTCCGGGCCGGCCCATAGTGGCCAGCATCGGTTCACTATGTGAGAGATTGGGGGGGTTGGCTTGATCACATTCTGCAACCTATTATGCTTGCATTACCAGGATACATTCGCGACAGTACCCATCTAATTACACAACTCAAAGATGTTGTTTAGATGGACACCTATACCTAGACCTAGACCATTGACGTAACAGCGCTGTACTCAAACATTCCACACAGATTAGGTCTTGAAGCAATTAATCAGATGTTTCAAAGACATTCCAATTACAGTGAAGATTTTATTGTAATCATCATCCAAGTAACTGAGTTTTTACTGTATCATAATTGTGAATTATGTATTTTTCCCAATTATCATAATTTTTTCATCTACCAGGGGGAGTATTTTCTGCAAAGATGCAGCACAGAAATGGGGGCAACATTTACCCCAGTCTATGCTAACATTTATATGGGCTGGTTTGAATTCAACCGCATCTTTGCAGAAGGTTTCCCCTATAAAGACAACTTAGTCCTATACGGCCGTTTTATTGATGATTTGGTTATCATTTGGCAGAATGACAACACACATACAATAGACTAATTCCTTGATTTCATGAATGATGAATGACTGCTTACTTAATATTTAAGCAAAACTGCTGAATAAACTCTTTATATTCAGGTTTTTGGCTCCGGTTTTACTCCTTGTCCTATTGGAGTTATATGCATACTTTGCGGTTGGGAATTCCGCTTTTTACAGCTTACCAAAGCCACAAGCCTGGCCAACAGTGGATTGGTGCAATACTTCTTCTCACTTGCCATCCCTATGATCTGGTGCCTATTGGAGGAAGGTACACTCTGACGTCAGAGAAGGTGGAGCTCCCACCGACAACGAACAAGCATTTACATACTGAGGGCATTACCTGTGGACGTGAACGGAGGGTTTCCACGCTCAACTGGAACCGACTGCAGAGGTTGTCTGTAATATATTCAACGTGGTACCAAGGACATAGAGGGAACAATGACTTTATCACTAGTGACTAGAGCTAAGCACCACGCTGAAATAAGTACTCACTCTATGCAAATTGGAACTTTGCCTCAGCTTGTCTGATTGACATCTTAAGGCTATTACATAATCTTTTGCAAGACATTTATCGGATTGAGCCTGTTTAATAGGGACATTGCTTCTCGTTGGGAACTGCAAACAATAATTGTTGTATACTGTATACACACTTTTGCTTGGTCCTATGCAGGCATAAGCACACTCGTGCATTTGTCTTACTTTAGCCTTAACTTGGTTTAATTGCTAACCAGAGATCATTGTCACAAATTATATACAATATATATATATATATATATCTATATATATATATATATATATATATATTCATATATTTATATATATATATATATATATATATATATATATATATATATATATATATATTACAGGTTGCAGATTGAATTTGCCAAGTTTGGAAGAATAAGGTCATGGAACAACAACGGAATTGAGGAATGATTTCAGTGAAAATTCACTGAATAGTTTAATTGAGGACATTACAAAACTCCACAGGGTATTTAATGCAGTGTAAGTTAAGACAGCAAGCAACACTTTTAAGAAGGGATTAGGAGTGTCCTCCAAGCTAATTAGTTTAGCAGTGTGTATGATTTTAAAAATTGTCATGACTGGCGCCATTTTAATCACCAGTTCTCTCTTACTTGCCAAATTATACTTAAATACTTTAATAGATCTATACACATTTATAAATACACTCAATCTATTTTTAGGTGTTTTATGTTACTTGTTTTTGTTGTTGTTTTTTAAACTTGTATTAACATTTAACAGATACATTATGGTCACGGATAAAAATCATAACAGCAAACAGAAGTTTACTCTGATAGAAGAAGAGGAGCATCTGATTTGAATACCATTTGTTTTTTTTCCTCTTAATATTGGCTATATTTGAAAGGCACAGCAGGTTCTTTAGGAAGCTTGGCCAACGTTTGACAAATGAGAATATTCTTCATGATTAATGTCACATTTTTGAACAATATAAAAAAAAAACATATTATTTATAATGAATACTAGATGACTGCATTGTTGTTACTTAACTCCTGAAGTGTGGAGGATTTGTCTGTGCATCTATGTGCTGACACTAGGATTCATTAGAGTTCATGATGACAACAAGTAACTACTATGAGATCCCTAAACTCTGTAAGGTCTTTACTTTTATTTGGTTTGTGTAAGTATCAGTACAATTTATAATTTTAAAAATCTAGTTTTATTTTTATAATATGGCTATGTGCTCCTCCCTCTCACTGTCCCCTCATGTCTATCCATGTCCCCTGAGTGTTTAGTCACTACCCAAAACACCTAGTCATGCAATGGATCACCCAGTTCCTCCTAAGGTATAACATCATAATCTGCTTCTCCCACCAAAAAAACCATAACTCCACTCTTTGGTCTCCCTGAATTAGTCCCGAGCTTCTTGAACCTTCTCTGAGCTCTGCATAATGGGTGTTTTTCCCCCCAAAATTTAATTTCTGGAACTACCACTGGTAAATACAATAAAAACTGTATGTAAAATATAACAAATTAATTTGTATTTAGTTGAAGAGCAGTCCCCAGCAATGATGACTTATCAATAAGACACAATAGAAAAAGCTCTTAGAATCCATTTCATTTTACGAGCCACAATATATATTTTTTTATTTCTTTTAAAATAAAAGGTAATAAGAGGTTGACCTTCTTTGTCATCATTAACCAAGCTTGCATGAGATGTCAGCACAGAGGGTTAATCCAGAAGAGACACTGAAGGCCATGCTTAAGTGCCAAACTGTCAGCCAGAAACCAAAGATGACAGTAAAACGGGCAAGCTAGAAAATAGTCAAAAGTTCTGTTCCAGAAAGTTAATCCTTAGATCAGGATAAAGGCAGGGATAAGCATTAAGACATAGATCAGGAAATAGGCAGTGATCAGAACCAGGAGAACAATACAGGAACTAGAACTCCAGAATGTCCTTGAGAAAACCGAATAACCAAGCACCAGACTGGCATTAGCAAAGGCCTTTTAATACCTACCCCATATATCTTGGTGCCAAAATAGCTGCAGGGTCACTGACCAGGTTACAAATAATGATACCCTTAGTGTCAGTATTAGGAGTAAAAAAGTTAGTGAATCCTGCACGCTAAATTTAATGTACCTTCCAAGCCTCTCTATTTAGAAACCTCCAAACTACACCCAGACTTCACTTGCTTTTACAGTTCTGGATTTAGTGTGCCCCAGGACTCTCAAAACAGTCCTACGGGTAAACTTAGTGGGGCCCCTGCTATGCGCTGTTATACAGTTTGGACCATAACATAAAATTAAAGGGGAAAAAAGGAACTTTTGGGATTGAAGAACTTTTTCCTTTTCCTCATATCCAAATCCCTAATCTACATAGATGATTTACTTCTTGTAATAAGCAAGCTACAGATTTTGTTTGTCTTGATATAAAAATTAATATATTCCAGCCTGACAACCAGGAGGATTTACAAAGAAGGGATATTGCTTAAAGCCCCTATCTTTCCTACTAATTTAGGAGTTGCTCACAATCTATCTTCTGATATTTGTTGTTATGTTAACAGCTGCAGATAAGCTCTTTTCAGTGATCACATTATCACAACCAGACATTGTTATCAGAAGTAATTTCTCATTATCGGTTTGGGGAAAATGGTACAATACCTAAAGGATACTGAACCCACATTTCTTCTTTCATGATTCATATAGAGCATGCAATTTTAAGCAACTTTCTAATATACTCCTATTATAAATTTTTCTTCGTTCACTTGGTATCTTTATTTGAAAAAGCAGGAATTTAAGCTTATGAGCCGAGCCATCTTTGGTTCCGCCCCTGGGTAGCACTTGCTGATTGGTGGCTTAATGTAGCCACCAATTAGCAAGCACTACCCAGGGTTCTGAACTAAAAATGACCCGGCTCATAAGCTTACATTCCTGCTTTTTCAAATAAAGATACCAAGTGAACGGGTTTAAAAATAGTTACTTGTCAAAAACAAGTTCAAAGTTGTGATAAACCCTTTAATTAAAGAGAAATGAGACCACTCACTTGAAACATGGGGATTGGCCTATTTTAAAAAAAAGGTAAAATTGCAAAGGTAATAGTGATCACCAGTCCAACAAGGTGCCAGGGACAAGAATTAAGACGACTTTATTTTTTTTAAAGGAACAAAAAGGTAAAAATGTAATGTACATCAATTTAAATAGAAGCATGTTTGCAATATACTTCCATTAGCAGAAAAGCTTCTATAAACGTTATTACTGTTTCTCAGTGACATACACACATATGCTGTGAGGGCCCATGAATCAGTTTTAAAGCTCAGAGAGGTGGTGTAGTGTGTATTGTGTCTTTGAAGACTTAATTTGTGTCATACAAGCCACTGCTGACTCTGGCCTGATGATCAAAACTGCCAGGATGGGACAATATATTCAAAAGGGATCCATTATTTGAAGGCAGTCTCGCCAATACATCTCAGGTGGCAATGATGGTGATATATTAAAATCAGCATCACCACCTACATGTAATGATAAAGTAATGTAAATGATCCCTTTTACACATATCAAACATATGCGAACAGAAGCCTACAAGAATTCAAAGAACAAAGAATCAATGCATTAAAGTAAAGCATTAATACATTAATTTATTCTGTATTATTTTAATATAAAAAAACAACCCAATAAACTGTTATGCCACCTAACACTATTAACCCCTTAAGGGACCTAATCCTGAATGCAGCCTAACAACACTACACTATTAACTCCTTAAATGACCTAACCCCCAACGCAACCTAACACCATTACAGTAAATACAAAATAATAATAATAATAATAATACACCCAACAGTAAAACACAACAAAGTAAATAAACCATTAATCAAAAGTAAACAACCATAATCACACAACAAATTAATCCTAGGGGACTTCAACATCCCCATTGATAACCCATCTGACCCTGCTGCCTCTAACTTCTCTTACTCATACACTCCTTTGGTCTCTCACAATCCACCCTATTTCCTACTCACCGTGACAGACACTCTATTGATCTGTTACTCTCCTACCTCTGCTCCCTTTCTGATGTCACCTGTCACCCATTTCCCATCTCAGACCACCATCTGCTCATCTATAATTTCAATGTACATGCTAAACCTATCCCCCCCCCCGCCTGCGCACCTGTAGAAATCTGCACACTGTGGATCCTCTCCAACTTTTCAACTTTATTAAAACACCTCCCCCCACACTTCCACGGCATCCTGCCCTGACCTTGCTACAAACCACTATAACAATACTCTCTCCTCTGCACTTGACACCCTTGCTACTCCACAAATGCACAAAACCCCATGTCATCAGTTCCAGCCCTGGCACTCTCAGCAAACACGCTACCTACAAAAATGCTCCCGTGCTGCTAAACGCGCCTGGAGGAAATCCCGCTCTGAACACGATTTCCTCCACTATAAATTCATTCTTTATTCTTACTCCTCTGCCCTTCACTTAGCCAAGCAAAACTACATCTCTTCTCTTACATCTTCTAACTCCTCAACACTCTCCACTATCCACCTGCACAACTCCCTTCATCTGCCTTTAGTGCTCAAGACTTGGCAGACTAATTTTTCAGCAAAACACTTGCCATCCAAAGTAACATCCCACCCAAGACTGAAAACTTCCGTCTCTGCCCCCCAGTCACCCCCTCCACTACTCTCAGTACCTTCCCCTAACCACTGAGAATGAAGTGAGTTACCTATTGTGTTCCTCACACCTCACTACCTGCACACTTGACCCTATCCATTTGCATCTAATACCTTCTCTGTCTTCTACCCTCACTCCAGCTCTTACTCACATATTCAACCGATCCCTTACTCCCCTTCCATCTTTCTTCAAACATGCAAAGGTCACCCCCATCCTCAAAAAACCCTCCTTCTACCCCAATTCTCCTGCAAACCACCACCCCATATCACTGCTTCCGCTAGCTTCAAAAGTCCTTGAAAAAATAGTTTTCGATCCCCTAACCCACTTCTTGTCCTCCAACTTATTGCTTAACCCCCTGCAATCTGGCTTCCGTCCCCAACACTCAACTGAGACTGCCCTCATTAAGGTTACTAACGATCTTCTTTCTGCTAAAAACAATGGCCACTACTCTATACTTATCTTACTTGACCTGTCTGCTGCCTTTGACACTGTTGGCCATCTCCTCCTCCAACAAACTCATAGCTCCCTCTGTGACATTGCCCTCTCCTGGATCCACTCTTATCCCTCTAATAGGTCCTTTTCTGTCTCAATTGTTGGTAACTCCTCCTCTTCATTGCCTCTGTCTGTTGGAGTACCTCAAGCCTCTGTTCTAGGCCGTCTACGCTTCTCCATATATACTTCCTCACTAGGTAAATTTATCAGTAGCTAATGGAGACCCTCTCATAGAGTTTATTTCACAATTTATTTGTGTTGGTTTTAGTGGTTTCACCATAGAGATTTAGTTTATTATATTTAGTAGAAAGTAAAGATATTTTAAATTAATAAATAACCACACCTATCCACCCCTGCACTCTCTCCTTCTGTCCTTTCCCACATCAGCAAATGCTTATCTGGCATTTCATCCTGGATGGCCTTTTACCACCTAAAAATCAACATGTCCAAGACTGAGCTTCTTCTAATCACCCCATATAAATCTACTCCAGTTTCTAACTTTACTTATCACTCCAATCTGTCCTTCATAATCCACATCCAATTGCTCTCTTCATCCTGTCGCAACCACCTAAGCAATATCTCCAAAATTTGTCATTTTCTGAGTGCTGAAACTAATAAACAGCTAATCCATTCCCTAGTAATTTCCCGGATTGACTACTGTTATAACCTACTAACTGGCCTTCCTCTCTCCTACCTCTGAATCTGCTGCACCCCTCTGTGAGTCCCTTCACTGGCTTCATTCACAGCAGAATTAAATTCAAAATTCTTACTCTGACCTACAAAGCCCTTACCAATGCAGTCCCCACACATATCTTCACTCATCAACATATATACATATATCAACATATATACTCCAGCCCATCCCCTAAGATAAAACAATGATCTACTCCTTGCATCTTATACCATCACATCCTCCCATGCTAGACTACAGGACTTCTCTTGTGCGGCACCAACCCTCTGGAACGCACTTCCTCGAGCTGTCAGACTTTCCCCCAACCTCTCCTCCTTTAATGACTCCCTAAAGACCTTCTTGTTCAGGGAAGCCTATCACCAAATCAGTAACTAATAAATTCCACTTGCCTTATAGTTGCCCTCATCTAACTCCACACTTACATAATTCCCACCTTTGCAGTCCCCACCTCCTGTTTCTTACCCTCCTACCCATCTAGATTGTAAGTTTCCACGGGAACAGGGCCCCCAATTCCCCATGTATTTGTTTGTTAAATTTTGTCTGGTGTCTCATATTGTACTGTCTTTTTATCTTTGTTACACATGGACCGCGCTGCGGAATCTGTTGGCACTTTATAAATAAATTAAAATAATAATAAAAATAAAATAACAACATAACCATATTTAAACAACAAATTATCCTAACAACACAACAAAATCACACAAAAAAATTACCTAACTACACAATAATAATTACACCACAAATTAACCTGACTACACAATAATATTTACACAACAAATTAACCTAAGTACATAGCAATAAACAAGTACAAAGGCAACCAAAATACCCCCCAAAAATCGCAAAGACATCAACCATTAAACAAAACAGCAGTAAACAACAGCATATGTGTAGTTTATTGCTGTTGTTTACTGCTGTTTTGCTTAATATTTTGATGTCTTTGTGCTTTTTTTATGTTTTGGATGTCTATAATTGTAGTGTACTTAGTTTAATTTAATGTGTAATAATTATTGTTGACAGGTTAACTTGATGTGTAATTATTATTGCTGGCTTAGGTTAAAGGAACAGTAAAGTCAAAATTAAACTTTCATGATTCAGGTAGGGCATGCAATTTTAAACAACTTTCCAATTTAAGGTTCATATGCTAATTTCTAAATCCTTGAAGTCCGCCTCTTATCTCAGTGCATTTGGGAAGTTTTCACAGTTAGACACGGCTAGTTTCTTTGTGCCATACAGATAACATAGTGCTGACTCCAGTTGATTTATTTATGAGTCAGCATTTATTGGCTAAAAAGCATGTCAGTCAAAAGAACTGAGATAAGGGGGCAGTCTGCAGAGGCTTAAATACAAGGTAATCACAGAGGTAAGAAGTGTATTAATATAACAGTGTTGATTATGCAAAAAATAATAATTTGTGTTTCATGTACCTAAAACTATAAGCTGCTGTCTACTATAAAATATTAATATCATGAAAAAATAAATATTATTCCTAAAAAAACAAAACACAAAACAGTTTTTAAAACTCTAAAATACTCAAAATATATACAGCGAGATTAAGTGTTTTGAGCGCTATAGGGAAAGTAACGCTCCATACTGCACCAAAATGCTTGTGCACCCTTTCCCCATAGACATCAATGGGGGAAGGTGTCAGAAAAAAACACTTTCGATCGCGGAAAGAAAAGCTCCGTAACGCAGCCCCATTGATATCTATGGGGAAAGAAAACTAACGTTTAAACCTTACACCGTGACATAAACCCTGAGTCTAAACACCCCTAATTTTCTGACCACTGACATCGCCGGCACCTACATAATTTTATTAACCCCTAATCTGCCGTCCCCGATATCGCTGCCACCTAAATAAAACTATTAACCCCTAATCTGCTGCTCCCGATATCGCCGCCAATATAATAAAGTTATTAACCCCTATTCCGCCACTCCCTGACATTGCCACAACTAAATAAAGTTATTAACCCCTAAACCTCTGGCCTCCCACATCACTACCACTAAATAAACCTATTAACCCCAAAAACCGCCAGCCCCCACATTGCAACAACCTAAATTAAGCTATATTAACCCCTAAACCTAACCCTAACATATCCCTAAGCCTAACCCTAACCCTAAACCTAACGTAACCCTAACTTAACCCTAACCCTAACACCCCCTAACTTTAACATAATTAAAATAGAGCTAAATTAAACTTACAATTATTAATTAAATAATACCCGTTTAAAACTAAATACATACTTACCTGTTAAATAAAACCTAAGCTAGCTACAATATAACTAATAGTTATATTGTTGCTAGCTTAGGTTCTATTTTTATTTCACAGGTAAGTTTGTATTTATTTTAACTAGTTAGACTAGTTATTAAATAGTTATCAACTGTTTACTAACTACCTAGTTAAAATAAATACAAACTTACCTGTGAAATAAAACCTAACTTGCTTTACACTAAAACCTAAAATTAAAATAAAAATAAAATAAATAAAAATAAAAATAAAAAAGAATTACACCTAATCTAATAGCCATATCAAAATAAAAAAGCCAACCCAAAAAAAAAAAAACCCCTAGCCTACAATAAACTACCAATAGCCCTTAAAAGGGCTTTTTGTGGGGCATTGCCCAAATTATATCAACTCTTTTACTTGTAAAAAAAAATCCAAACACCCCCCAACAGTAAAACCCACCCCCCCCACAAAAAAAACCCTTAAAAAATCAATAACCCCCGAAGATCCACTTACAGTTTTTAAAGTCCAGCTTGAAGTCTTCATCCAGGCGGACTCTTCAATTTTCATCCCGGCGGTGAAGTCCTCATCCAAGTGGTGAGAAGTCTTCATCCAGATGGCCTCTTCAATCTTCTTCCAGACGGCATCTTCTATCTTGATCCCGGCGGTGCGGAGCAGGTCAATTCTGAAGACATCCAGCACTGAGCATCCTCTTCATACGGTCGTCGCCGTACACTAAATCTTCAATGCAAGGGACAGGATTTAAGATTGCGTCCCTTGCATTCCTATTGGCTGAAAAATTTACATCAGCCAATAGGAATTAGAGCTGCTAAAATCCTATTGGCAGTTCAAATCAGCCAATAGGATTTAAGCAGCTCTTATTCTATTGGCTGATTCGAATCAGTTAGGTTTTTTATTTTGGGGGTTGGTTTGGTGGTGGGTTTTACTGTGTAGGGCTTAATAACTTTAGTATAGTGGGGGCGATGTGGGCGGACGGCAGATTAGGGGTTAAGTATATTTAAATAGTGTTTGCAATGTGGGAGGGCGGCGGTTTAGGGGTTAATAAGTTTATTATAGTGGTGACGATGTCAGGGAGTGGCGGAATAGCAGTTAATATTTTTTTTAAGTGGCGGCGATATCGGGAGCGGCAGATTAGGGGTTAATAAATTTAATATAGTATTTGCGATGCGGGAGAGCCTCGGTTTAGGGGTTAATATGTTGTTTATGGTTGTTTAGTGTACTTTGTCACAGTTTAGTTAGAGTTTTATGTAACAGATTTGTAGCGTAAAACTCATAACTACTGACTTTAGATGGCGGTATGGATCTTGTCGTTTTAGGGCATAACGCTGTTTCTTTTAGCCTCACCGCAAAACTTGTAATGGCAGTGCTATGGAAATCCCATTAGAAAATGTCATTTTTAAGACTGACGTTGCGTTACAGGCTAAAAGGCTTGCGGTACAGCTATACCAACAAGACTTGTAATGGCTGCGGTGCTGTTTTAATGCTGAAAATACCATATTTTCAGCGTTAAAAGATGAACGCACAGATTCGGAATCTAGCTGATAGTTTTGCATTATTCAATAAGTCACATATAAATGAAACAATGTATCTACATGTATCCTCACAGCTCCTATAGGTTTACATAGTAGATAAGATTGAAAAAAAGACTGAAGACCATCAAGTTCAACCTATACCAATCTAATATACATACAAAAAAGCTCCAGTTGAGCTTAAATTAATCACATTAAAAGGTGACCCATTTAACAGAAGCAATCATATCCATGAATTCTGTTTGTAGTCAGAAATGTATTGAAACCATTTTGAATGTATTTAAGGTACTGGAATTCACTACCTCCTTTGGTAATGAGCTCCACAATTGTATTGCACTTACAGTGAAAAAATGTTTCCGTTACAGGAGATTATGGGGCCAATTTATTATGCCCCGAATGGGGCCGTATACACCTGTTTCCATGCGAGCCTTCAGGCTCGCCGGAAACAGGAGTTAAGAAGCAGTGGTCTTAAGACTAGAAATGCTTGTGCAATGATAAATGCCGACAGCAGATGAGAAATGCCAACAGCAGATCATGTCTGCTGCACTTTGATAAATCAGTCCCTAAATCTTCTTTCCTCCAGCCTTAAATTGTGACCTATAGTAACATAGTAAACATAGGAAGTTTTGTTTTTTTTGTCTTTATTGGCAACGTAGATTGCAGACATGACATATTTATAGGCATTTTGTGGGAGTTTGATGGCATTCCATGACACTAACCTGTATTTTAAAATGGAAACATTGCAGTGAGTGGGTAATATTCAAAGCACTGCCTTCCATGTTAGATAGTGTGACATGTAATTAATGTAAAGTGATGCTACTGTAGGTTTATCCAGACTGTATTTGAAGGGCTCCTACAAGGTTAACTTTTTTAGTCTCAGTGAATGCACAGTCTATATTGTGTAGGATTACTTCAAATACAGCCCCCCCTGCTAATATTGCAGATGAGAGGCAATGTGGGCATACGTCTGCTGACGTTGCGACTCCTATTGTGACACATTGCCACTCGTGGAGACACGTCACATAGAGAGGGTAAGTCCACTTTTTTCAATTTCAAGGACTCACTGAGGTGTGGTGTTTGAATACTGGTGCTTAGGCCCTCACAGCATATGTGGATATGCCTCTGAAAAACAGCAATGACTTTAGCTATAAGACATTTTTGCTAATAGAAGTATGCACATTTCAGTTTTGATTTTTATATTCCTTTAAAGGAATTCTAAACTGAAAATGTAATTTCTCAAAAAAGTATAAAAAAAGGAAAAACATATCAGAGATTTCATAATTTTTTTCCCTATAATATAAATTGAGATTTCCCTATTGGAGTAAACCATACAGACTTCACAACTTTGACCAGATACATCATAGTAATTCATTGATAAATGTAAAAGCTCATTTGCTGTATATCTGTCTCTAATTAGCGGAAGCAATTAGACGGGAAACACATTCTTGAGAGTATGTGACTGAACAGCAAAACTATGTTAATTTTGCCTCAAAAATGAAAGTTTTTGATGCTTTCAAAAACATTTATTTTGAATGCAGATACTTTTATTCATTGCTTAAATGCTGCTACATGCTATCCAAATATAAAAATGACTATAAAGGGATGTTGAATCCAATTTTTTTCTTTCGTGATTCAGATAGCGCATGCAATTTTAAGCAACTTTCTAATTTACTCCTATTATCAATTTTTCTTTGTTCTTTTGGTATCTTTATGTGACAAAGCAGGAATGTAAAACTTAAGAACCGGCCCATTTTTAGTTCAGCACCTGGGTAGCGCTTGCTGATTGGTGGCTACATTTAGCCACCAATCAGCAAGGGCTATCCAGGTGCTGAATCAAAGATTGGCCATCTCGTAAGCTTATATTCTTGCTTTTTCAAATAAAGATACCAAGAGAACGAAGAAAAATGTATAATAGGAGTAAAAAAGTTGCTTAAAATTGCATGCTCTATCTGAACCATGAAAGAGAAAATTTGGGTCCCGTATCCCTTTAATGTCAATTTTAATATTATTTTTTGTTTCAACACATACACTTATTCAAAAAAAAAAATCTGTGTACAATTTGGAGTAAATAATCAGAAATCTCTGCTAATTTTGGGGTCAGTCATAATGTTTTGAAAAACGTTTCAAATTATTTATCTCTAAAAATTCCCATAGGCTTTAACTTTTAGTTTTCCTGGGATCTTTCTCTTCACAAACTGATGTAGAGGCTTCAGTAATAGTAAAGGTGGAACATTATTCTGAAATATGTATAAATATAATTTTAAAATATATTCAAGAGTGTTTGGAAAAACAGCTTCTATATAACTTGGTTCTAGTTACTGAAACATTCTGCTAATCAACTGTAACAATATAACATTCTGATCGGCTTGTTGACTGTATTTGAGGCTATAGTTAAATAGTTCTTATATCATCTCGCCTGAACAGAGAGCTTTACGTATATCATCAGGCAGTGTTATTGCTATGTCTTTGAATTATGCATGTGTTGACTATGCATTTCCGCTGTATTTAATGGACCTTTATTATACATATTTTAGATATTTGTTTTGTTTTACATTAGTAGCCTTCTACGCTATCATTGCATACAGTCTACTAAAAATATGAAATTAAAGGGACATGAAACCCACATTTTTTATTTCGTTATTCAGATAGAGCATACATTGTTAAACAACTTTTCAGTTTATTTCTATTATTTTGCTTAATTTACTTGGTATCTTTATTGAAGGAGCAGCAATGCACTACTGGGAACTCAGTTAACACATCGGTAAGCCAATTTAAAAGGGCATATTTGTGCAGCCACCAATCAGCAGTTAGCTCCCAGCTCCTGAGTCTACCTATGCATGCTTTTCAACAAGTGATACCAGGCAAATTTAGCAAATTAGACAATAGAAGTAATTGAAAAGTTATGTAAAATTCTATGTTCAGTTTCATATCCCTTTAACCAAGATATGAGTCTCTGATTCTGCTATCCATTTTTATCCAATATTGCTCAATTGTACTATATTTAAATGACATACTGGCTGAAATATGTCTGGATCCAGATGCTGGGACTCAGGTTGCTTCTAAACTTATTTTTCCGGCTTACTGATCCACTGCCTGTCACAAAAGGCTCAACATTGCAAACCCCACAATGAATTATAATATTTTTCTGATAAGATGGTTTTATAGTTTTCTATGTTAAACTAATATTATTCCTTATGTTATTTTTATCCATTGGATCCCATCTTGGTTATATATTGCAGCTGAAGTATATTCATTATTCATGATTAATGATTAAGATTATGTAATCAAAACAGATGTGCATTCATTAAGATTTCTTCCTATACAAAAGAATATAAATCACTTTAAAAAATATGTTTGTTTATAGCTTTCCTTTTTTTTTTAGGAGTTTAGTTTTGCAAGTTATTAGCTTCACTAAAACATTTAGCTCAGATAAATATTCTCATTAACTCTAGAATTTATACCTTTTTTTTTTAAGATTAATTTGGGGTTTCAGGTGGACAATATTTGTGATGAGGCTGAAATTTAGAATATCCTCCCATTGTAATCTCTCCCATTATAATTCCCATGTGAAGTGCATTATTTAAAGGGACATAAAACCCAAGATTTTTCTTTCATGATTCAGATAGAGAATCCAATTTTAAACAACATTCCAATTTACTTCTATTAGTTAATTTGTTTCATTCTGATATCGTTTGTTGAGAAAATAGCAATGGACATGGGTGAGCCAATCACATAAGGCATCTATGTGCAGCCACCAAACAGCAGCTACTGAGCATATTTAGATATGATTTTCAACAAAGGATATCAAGTGAATTAAGCAAATTATCTAATAGAAGAAAATTGGAATGTTTCTTAAAAAAAAAAAAAAAAAGATTTATTATTAAAATATAAAGAACAATTTAGCACAGAGCTTGCACTCACCAGGAACATAAAAATGTATTATATAGAATTACTGGGTCGATTACAATCCTTTAGATAAAAAGTTGTCTAATGATTTTCAACAGAAAGTCACTATTAAAGATTAGGGAGATTTTTGTAGATAAACTATTTGATAAGTCTTTATAAAAGATTGTAATCAACTTATATATGATTAACCCCTGCAAAGAAATTAAATGTACAGTGAGAGGCTGCTCTGGAACAGCAATACACATTGTTCCATAGCTGAACACAGACAATGAGCCAATGTTGAGAGGAATAGGTTCTTATCCACCAATCACCAGCCACGTTCTCCTTCGGAGCAGAAGTGCAGTGCTCTAGAGCTGGCTTTAAAGAGACAGTGAAGTCAGAATTAAACTTCATGATTCAGATAGAGCATGGCTAAAGGGATATGAAATGTTTCTTTCATGATTCAGATTGAGCATACAATTTTACACAACTTTCCAATTTACCTTTATTATCTAATTTGCTATATTCTTGTGGTGTCATTTGTTGAAAAGCATACCTAGGTAGGTTCAGGAGCAGCAGTGAACTACTGCAAGCTAGTTGGTAACTACACATATATGCCTCTTGTCATTTTCTCAGCCAATGTGTTTAGCTAGTTCCCAGTAGTGCATTGATGTTCCTTCAACAAAGAATACCAAGAGAATAAAGCAAATTTGATCAAAGAAATTGCAAAGCTGTTTAAATTTAAGAAACATGTGGGGTTTCATGTCTCTTTTACTATGTGTTTAACACCTTTGTTGAGGTTGATTGCAATTCTTTAGAAAAATGTCAACTGAAAATGTCAAACTGTTTGGAACACATCAGTGTTAAAGGACAGTCTAGTCAAAATGAAACTTTCATGATTCAGATAGGGCATGTAATTTTAAACAACTTTCCAATTGACTTTTATCATCAAATTTGCTTTGTTCTCTTTGTGTTCTTTGTTGAAAGCTAATTCTAGGCTAATTTGCTAATCTCTAAGCCCTTGATAGCCGCCTCTTAATTTAGTGCATTTTGACAGTTTTTCACAGCTAGAGGGCATTAGTTCATGTGTGTGATATATATTAAATTGTGCTCACTTCCATGGAGTTATCGTGAGTCAGCACTGATTGGCTAAAATGCAAGTCTGTTAAATCAACTGAAATAAGGAGTCAGTCTGCCGAGGCTTAGATACAAGGTAATCACAGAGGTAAATGTGTATTAATAAAACAGTGTTGGTTATGCAAAACTGGGGAATATCCTTTTAGACAATAAACATTATTGAGTAGAATGCCCCTTCAATTGCTTTATAATGGAGATATATGAGTCATTGCAGCACATTTAAACGCCTGGGGGTAACCCAGTTATTACAAGATATTTCTGGCCTGATAGCATCCCCTATGCTTACATGCAGAAACATCAACATTGGTATTGCAATACATTAATTCAGCATCTTTTCACAAAATTGTTCAACTTAAAATTCTGCAGTTTTCACACCTAATTTGCGTTATTTAGAGATGCATACTTTACCTTTTGTTCACAGTTTTTTTTTAAATATTCTTTCAGTCAGTTCAGAGAGTTAAATATGTTCATTTAAAATTTTCTTAAAAGTATATGAAATGATTAATTTCACACATCTTATGAACTCACATTAAGGTTTAAAGGGGCATAAAAGGTCACAAAAGAAAATGTTCTCATATGTTAATAAGTTTTAAATAGTATATTATCTCTAAAAAATATACTTACTAATAAATAGTCTATAATGAAAATAATTAAAGGGACACTGAACCCAATTTGATTCAGATAGAGCATGCAATTTTGAGCAACTTTCTAATTTACTTGTATTAGCAAATGTTCTTCATTCTCTTGGTAGCTTTATTTGAAAATCAAGAATGTAAGTTTAAATGCCGGCCCATTTTGGTGAACAACCTGGGTTGTTCTTGCTGATTGGTGGTTAAATTCATCCACCAGTAAACAAGTGCTGTCCAAGGTACTGGACTTTCTTTTTCAAATAAAGATAGCAAGAGAATGAAAAAAAATTGATAATAGGAGTAAGTTAGAAAGTTGCTTAAACTTGCACGCTCTATCTGAATCACAAAAGAAAATCTTTGGTTCAGTGTTCCTTTAAGGAATAAGGTTTACAAAATGTAAAATTGAGTTAGATTATTTTTCTCACAGTTATACACTCATAATGGTTCCTACACCAATAACTAATTATTCTTCCGTTTCAGAATATAGCATCATATCTAAACTAGTTTCAGTAATACATTATCTTTCCTAGCTTCAGGTATTCAGCTCATTTGTAAGCAGATTGAAGATATCTGTGAAACAGTGGTCCATTGTTCTTGTATTTATTTTTGCATTCTTTTGACTATGACCGTGATACTGCAACACGAAAAAAATAAATAATTGTGCACTCATTTTAACTAAATTCTTTTTTTTTAAGAGCTAAACAACCTGTAAAGTGTTACTGGTAGATTCTACGTTAGATGGAATTACAGAGCAAACAATTTTTTTTTCTTCATTTGACTGGTCAAAAGTAATGGAAACGCAAACAAAAAAAAGGCCATGCATGACACGTCTATCCTCTAGGACAAAGAAAAATCTGATAGTGTTACATTATCTGCCCATGTTCAACATATTCCCACATAAATAACAGCATGTTGAAATTTCACCACAGATATCGGGTTACAGATCAGTAAATGAGGAGATGTAAAAAAGTTCTCTTCTTTCGTTGTTTGCTGAGCTAATTCTTAATTTAAGTAGACAAATAGAAAGATAAGTCTTAGAGAGAGATTTTAGTTTTCACAAAGGATCCATGTGATGTTAACCATAATGAAGATATTTATCATCTCATTGCTTTTATTATCTTTTTGTGTGTGCAGTAAGGATAATATATCATGATACTATAGAGAGAAGAGCAGAGATAAAAATAAAAATAAAGTAACAGCAAATAGCAAACATGCCAGCAGTGCATGAAATTCTAATACTGTTAAATTTAAGAAACAAACTTAAAGGGACAGTATACACATTTTCATATAACTGCATGTAATAGACACTACTATAAAGAATAAGATGCACAGATACTGATATAAAAATCCAGTATAAAACTGTTTAAAAACTTACTTAGAAGCTTTCAGTTTAGCTCTGTTGAAAAGGCAGCTGGAAAGCCCACTGCAAGTGGGAAATAAGCCCCTGCCCCCTCCCCCTTCTTTTGCCTATGAAAAGACCATTTACACAAACAGGAGCAAGCTGGAGAAGGTAGCTGACGGTATTCAAATAAAACTTTGGGGCTTGGTTAGGAGTCTGAAAATCAGAGCAATGTTATTTAAAAATAAGCAAAATTATAATTTTTTAAAAAAAACAAACTTTATGGGCTTTATAAATAGATCATCTACAAAACATTTATGCAAAGAAAACAGTGCCACCACTCATATCTGGTGTGGCAGGTGGTGGGGGTTGGTCTGTTGGGGGGGGGGAAGCTACACTACAGAAAAAAAAATAAAAACAGAAAAAAACTACTATTTTTGCAAACTTTGTACTGGCAGACAGCTGCCAGTACCCAAGATGGCTGACAGTAAGGCAGATGGGGAGGGTTAGAGAGCTGTTTTGGGGGGATCAGGGAGGTTGGGGGCTTAGGGGGTATGCTACACCACAGCATATGTAAATATGCTTAAAAAAATAAAAAAAATTAAAAACCTTTTATTTTAGTACTGGCAGACTTTCTGCCAGTACTTAAGATGGCGGGGACAATTGTGGGGTGGGGGAGGGAAGGGAGCTGTTTGGGAGGGATCAGGGGGTCTGATGTGTCAGGTGGGAGGCTGATCTCTAGTACTAAAGCTAAAATTAACCCTGCAAGCTCCCTACAAACTACCTAATTAACCCCTTCACTGCTAGCCATAATACACATGTATTTAGCAGCATTTAGCGGCCTTCTAATTACCAGAAAGCATAAATGTCTGCTATTTCTGAACAAAGGGGATCCCAGAGAAGCATTTACAACCATTTGTGCCATAATTGCACAAGCTGTTTGTAAATAATTTCAGTGAGAAACCTAAAATTGCGAAATTTTTTTTTTTTTTTTTAAATTTGATCGCATTTGGCGGTGAAATGGTGGCATTAAATATACCAAAATGGGCCTAGATCAATACTTTGGGTTGTCTACTACACTACACGTAAGCTAAAATTAACTCTACAAGCTCCCTACATGCTCCCTAATTAACCCCTTCACTGCTGGGCATAAAACACGTGTGGTGCGCAGTGGCATTTAGCAGCCTTCTAATTACCAAAAAGCAACGCCAAAGCCCTATAAGTCTGCTATTTCTGAACAAAAGGGATCCCAGAGAAGCATTTACAACCATTTATGCCATAATTGCATAAGTTGTTTGTAAATAATTTCTGTGAGACACCTAAAGTTTGTGAAAAAGTGAACAATTTTTTTTTATTTGATTGCATTTGGCGGTGAAATGGTGGCATGAAATATACCAAAATGGGCCTAGATCAATACTTTGGGATGTCTTCTAAAAAAAATATATACATGTCAAGGGATATTCAAGTATTCCTGACAGATATCAGGGTTCCAATGTAACTAGCGCTCATTTTGAAAAAAAAAATGGTTTTGAAATAGCAAAGTGCTTCTTGTATTTATTTCCCTATAACTTGCAAAAAAAGCAAAGAACATGTTAACATTGGGTATTTCTAAACTCAGGACAAAATTTAGAAACTATTTAGATGTTGTACCCGCTGCGGGAGTTTGGTCTTGATTATTTTTTATTCTTGTGATAGGGGATACTTTAATGTAGGTGGGGGAGTTTGTAACTAATGTAAATTATTTTAGAGTTAGGGTTTAGTCTTTTTTATTTTGTTTTTATTTTATGGGGCATGTAGTTTAGTGTTTGGTATAATGATTTTTTAATTTTGGATAATGGAGTTTATTAATTTGGGTAACAGCTTTTTTTTGGTAACTTAGTGGGGGGGGTCTAGTTTAGATGAGGGTTAGTTTAAAGTTCGGGGGTTAAGTGTTAGGTAGGGCAGGTTACGTTTTTTTTGTTTGATTTTTTTTTAATATTTTTTAACTTAGGGGGTTTAGTTTACAGGGAGTTGAGGTAATAGGTAGAGTAGGGTTAGATTTAATTTTGGTGTTTTCGATTTAGGTTTTTTTTAAATATTTTTTTTTTACTTAGATTTAAAAAAAATATATTTTTAACTAAGGGGGTTTAGATTAGAGGGGAGGTTAGGTGTTAGGTTAGTTTCTGTTTGGGGTTTATGGTGGCATAGGGGTTAATAGCTAGGACTTGCGGTGGGTATGTTGCGGCATAGGGGGTTAATAGATAGGACTTGTGGTGGGTATGTGGTGGCATAGGGGGTTAATAGATAGGACTTGTGGTGGGTATGTGGTGGCATAGGGGTTAATAGATAGGATTTGCAGTGGGTAAGTGGTGGCATAGGGTTGTGATGAACTGCTTATTTTTATTCACTTCTTCTAAACCTTTCTATTTTTCTTTGCTTTTCTCTGAAACTGCAGCTATATTCTTTCCCTTACTTACTTACATCTTATTACATCCTATTTTAACCTAATAAGTATGTATCTGTATATCTTAATTTTGGCCTTGCATATATATTGTCTTCTAAACATTTTAAAACTCAAGGCCTTCCTGTTCAGTATTATCATTTCAACTCAGTTAGCCAATTAGCCTCTGGCCAAATTCCAAGAAAGCATATCTTACTAATTCTAACATAGAGAACCTGTTTTTTTTTAGCAACAACTAATCACGTGAGATTTATTAGCCAATTATTATCAGCCAATTAGCTCTCTGCTTTGTAAGGAACTCTAAGGGTATAAAAATGCATGCATATGAAAATGTCTTTGTCTTGCGTTGCTGTGTTTTGTGCTGGGACACTGTTGCAACAGTGAAATAAAGATTACCTCTCCTGAGATGAGCCCTTGTTTGATAATATGGACCTGGACCTCTTATTACTTCATCTGAGACGAGCTCACTCATGACAGGGGGTTAATAGATAGGACTTGCAGTGGGTATGTGGCGGCATAGGGGTTAATAGTTAGGACTTGCAGTGGGTATGTGGCAGTTTAGCTATATATTACTGTAGTGTTAGTTTGCGATTGTGGGATACTTCGGTTTAGGGGTATTAGGAGGATTAGTGATTAGGCACACAGCAGTAATTTCAAGTGATCATTTAGGCTGGCTTAGGCAACATCCAGCATCTATAAACAACATTTTTTAATTAGTAAAGAGCAAAAATATTTCATATATATATATATATATATATATATATAAAGAAAAAACTCTAAATGACGTAATTTCACATACCATTACCCATCGGGATTCAGTATACTCTTATCCTGGCACAAAACCTTAATACAGCAATATGCAAAAATCAGTAAAACTTTTAACAGACTTTCATGAGTAGATTATTCTGAGTTACATTTTAATGAATAAACATCACTTATATATGCCATCCGACAAATATTAGTTGTAACAGTTCATAAAGTCTGTAAAGGATGAAAGGGTTAACCACTTAATCCAGGGAGTTCCCTATAAATAGCTTCCAAAATAAAACATTCATCCCGGGTATAATGAGAAAGTCTCAATCAAGGTATCCTTATTAATATTTACAACCCTTGTTACAAGGCAATATTAAGTCTGTAGTAACTTTCATACAGACAGTTCCAAGAACATTTCTCACTCATTCACTGCACTGTATAGATACATAGCCAGCCCGAGATTGGTGAACAGTACCACACTGTACTCACAGGGTAGATGCTTCTTGTCTCCAAACCATACCATTGACGTTTTAATGAAAGCCTGCATCGTAGCTCCTTACCCATTCCTCGGTTCCTGTATACAAATGTTTGGCAATCACGGAATCACAATGAGTGTTGAGCGCAGCTATTGTCTTGCTGCTGATTGCTTTCCCAGTATTTCCAGTCTTGTTAAAAATGAATTATAATTACAAGGGTTATGATCCAGCATCCTCACAGACCATTTGTGTAGCAGCTCGCTACACGCATTTCACCCCTAACGGCAGGGGGCTTCCTCTGGCTCAGTTAGATATTCGTCATTAACTATCGACAATGTTTTAAAGGCACGTTCAACTTGCTTTCAACTAATTATTGTGGATAGCTATAAAACTTTTAAATCCATACTTATACTTTCATAGCAAACAGTACAGAACATAAATTAAACTTTCATATTCAGAAATTGTTATATCATTATTTACAATAATTTGCATCACATCCATAGTTTCTAATTTGAAGCATTATTATCAAATTGGTTAACATCTTAATATTATTCAGGTTACTCTACTAAGACTTCTTCCTTCAACCTAGAAATGGGGCATAAACCCATATGAAACCCATAATTCCACTGGGTTTCAACGATTTAAGATTAAAAATCCATTTATACTCTTTTTGGAGTAAGATTTTGTCCAAATTTCCCCCTCTACCACATAAGTCAACTTTCTCCAGACCCCTAAACTGCAGCTCCTCTTCTTTACTATTATGCTTATTAAAGAAATATCTTGCCACACTACTTGTCTTGATGCACTTATTCTTTATATCTCTTTTATGTTCCTTTATTCTCTCTTTTAATTCACGGTACGTTTTCCCAACATAATAACTGGGGCATTTACATTGTAGCATATACACCACACCTTCCGTTTTGCATGTGATATGGCCAATTATTCTATGTATTTTACATTTCCTACAGCTAAAATTTCCATTTTGTTCAGCATATTTTTCTTACCAACTCTTCCTTCCAGTGTCTGTAAAGTGACTTCTGACAAGTTTATCTTTTAAATTTGGGGCTCTTTTTGCTGTGGTACTTGGCATTTTTCCTACCATCTTCTCTACTGCAGGTTCAATTGTTAGGACATGCCAATGTTTCTGTATCTTTTTCTTCTTTAATTTTTGCTGTATACAACAAATCATTCCTATTGCTATCCCTGACTCTACATTAAGCTTTTTTCAAGGGATTCTGAGAATAGCCTCTTTCTATGAATCTTTTTTTTATAAATGTCTTGCTTCTATTTTGAACTGTTTTAAATCTGTGCAGTTTCTACAATGAATCTAATACTGTCCCTGTGGTATATTATGAAAGGCTATCTCTTTGTGGCTATAACTGTAAGGGAATTTTAGATTGAACTGATTACTGTTAAGTTTATCCATAAACCTGTTCATTTGCTTCAGATTCCCTTCCCATAGCATAATAATATCATCGATGAATCTAAGCCAAAGACCTATATGTCTTAGATCATTAATAGCTCCTGCTCTCTTTCCCATTCTCCCAGGTACATAAAAGCATAAGTGGGTGCACAGCAAGTACCTATTGCTGTGCCGAGAACTTGCTCATAGAATTTGTCATGGAAGATAAAGTAATTATGATTAAGAATAAATCTCAGTATTTCAATTACAAACTCAGTATGTGCTTCATATTTTATTCCTCTTTCATTCAGAAATGTTTAATGATTTATATGCCTTTCTCATGGGGTATAGAGGAATATAGAGCTTCCATGTCAATAGTCACTAAAGTTGTATCCTGATTCACGTGGAGTCCATTAATCTTTTTTTAATACATCTAGTGTATCCCTAACATTTGATGGTAATGTTACCAAAAAGGGTCTTAAACAATAGTCCACATATTGTGATATTTTTTCTGTTAAATAATTTATTCCTGACACAATCGGTCTTCCCGGTGGGGATGTAACATGCTTATGAATCTTAGGAATGGTAAGAAAAGTTGCTATTATGGGGTATTTCACATTTAGAAAATTAAATTCAGATTGTTTATTATGCCCTTCCTTTTTCCAAGATTTTTTCCAAATCATTCCCAATATTCAGATCAGTGGGATCTTTCTTAAGGCATTTGTAGTGTAATTTTGTCACTCAGTTGCCTAATACATTCTCTAAAATAGTCTTTTGTGTTCTGAATAACTACATTTAACCGATGGTTTAATTGTTATTGTCTTATCTTCCTTCAATTATTTTAATGTCCTTCTTTGATTTCTTGTTAAATTGTCTATACAAACCTGTTGTCCATCCAGTTTTAAGATATCTTTCTCTACTAATTTAACAAAATTCTGTACTTATGGTACCATTGATAAAGCTGGCATGTACTCTGACTTTTTGGCTAGATTACTAAAGCCAATGGAATCTGTCTCTTCACCAGTTGAATCTAAGTCACTTACAGGCTAATCTTTCAACAATAGTTTGTCTTGCATATATAAAGAAACTGGCTGATGTCATTTTTTAATACTATTTTGCGAGCAAAAAGGTGAACATCTTTTATAGCTGTAAATTTGTTGCATTTATTGGTAGGTGCAAAAATTAACCTTTTTTTCCAATACTGCAATTTCGAAAGCAGTTAATTCCATATGCAACACATTTACAACTTTGATGCCTCTGGCAACTTCTAGGTTTTCTCTTTCCTTTGATTTTAAAGAGTGTATCTCCCCTTCTTGATCTGGCTGCTTTCTTTTCCTACCGCCTCTTCTAATTTTTTTGGGAGGGTTTTTGTCTCTAAAAATATGTTCTTCTATTTCTGGCATTAGATACCCCTCTTTTTCTTCTATCTCCTCTGCCTGAGTCATCTAAATCTGAGCTACTTTAAAAGTTCTGGGAATAATCATAGACTTTGTTTTCTTGATAATCATTTCAATCACTTGGGAGTTTTCATTTCTTTCTAAATTTAATAGCTACCTATATTTTCCTCACCTCAGTTTTAACCACCACCATTAATTTAGTATAGTGTTCATCACTTTGCCATTAAACCATTTGATTTTTCCGATCTAAAATGTCCTCCTTTATTTTATTTAACCTGAGATAATTCTCTTCTCGCATTAGTCTCATCCAATTGAAAGATTCTCTCCAAATCCTGCATCATAGCTCCTTACCCCATTCGTCAGTTCCTGTATACAAATGTTCGGCAATCATGGAATCACGAGTGGTGACCACAGCTATTGTCTTGTTCCTTATTGCTTTCCCAGTATTTCCAGCCTTGTTAAAAATTAATTATAATTACAAGGGTTATGATCCAGCATCCTCATAGACTATTTGTGTAGCTGCCCGCTATGCACGTTTCAACCCTAACGGCACGGGGCTTCATCCGCCTCAGTTAAATATTCATCATAAACTATCCACAATTTGTAAAAGGTATATTCCTCTGCCCTCTTTATTTATATTGGTGAAATTGACTCAGATTTCTTACACACTGGTAACCAAACAGCATTGTTTACCTAGAGTTTACAGCACTGCCGCTACAAACCTACCATCCCAACTCCGGCGTGTTCATGTTGCTCCATGCATCCGGGCGGACTGCAATACCCAAAATGTCACAGGGTGTACCGGAAGTTCGGCTGGACTGCATTGACAAAGCATGAATACTAACAAAAGTCTTAGTTACGCCGCTGATAACTTACTGATGGTTGCGTAGTGCAGTCATTTTATTTAAAATAATGCTTTTTTTTTTTTTTTATAAAAAACTACAATGACCTCTCTTTAAAGTGCATTTGGGTCACTTTTAGAAAATTAGCCAGATATGTTATCTCTGGTTAGTTTTCGGAGCAGTGCTAATTACTACCGCAAGCTCACAGTAGCAATAACCAGTCATTTGTAATGGCTGGTTTATTATTGTGCTCCCACAAACGGGCATTTGTGGGAACACAATAGTTTAGCGATCCACTTGTAATATAGCCAAAAATTATTCTTTCACTGTATTTTTGTTGAAAAGAACACCTAGGTAGGTAGCTGGCACGTATCTGTAACTTTAAGAATGCTTTTGAGAAGTACATAGCAGCAGTGCTTGCACAAAATATAACATTGTTAAAAGCTTTCTTGCAAAACTGCTTCCATATAATGTTCCAGGCATATGCATGCTCCTATGCCTACCAACCTTCTCAACAATGGACATCTAGAAAACAAAGCAAATTCATTGAAAAGTTTTTTTTTTTTTAAATACTACGCTCTCTGAATCATAAATGAGAAAATGTGTGTTGCATGCCCCTTAAAGATATTGTATAACCATATTTATATACATTTACACCCAATTTAAAGTTTATCATGTTAGGACGTGAAAAATATTGATTTACAGCAGATCAGTGATTCATCATGTTTGCCTTGATGTCCAATTTACCCAATCATAAACCAACTGTCAATTTTTTTTTTTTAAAAAACACATTTGAAATATCGGTATCATCGTTTTTGTTTAAGCATAATTACAACTTTAAAATTAGGTTTTTAATGTATTACTTCATTAGTCATTTAAATATTATGTTGGATTGAAATCTAACATGTGATTGGAAAAACAAGAGTGAGAATGTTTAGCAAAGTCCAACATTTGTTTAGAATAAAAACATTCACCAAGTATTTATAGTTTTAATGAATATTATGAAATATTATCTTATTTCTAATCACAGACTATGACCAGACCATTTATCAAGTGCTGAGTGGACGAGGTCCGCAATCATGATCCTTGTTTGTCAGACCTCCGGCATGCGGGCAACATTTGCTGCCGCATTTTGGGGTCATAAGATGCATATGCAGCTTAATAAATGGAGTCTTATAGCTGAGTGTCAAAAAGAAGTAGAATATAAAAAGCTTATTTTTCTTAAAGGCACAAATTGATGTATTTGTAAGATGGCTCTGCAGTATTATACAGGAAGTGCAATAAATAGAATAGAGCCTGAGAATCCCCGCTACCATTCTGGGACTTGGTTTGACTGACAGACCGTGTTCTGCTCAGAAGCTGCAAGGCTTGTAGCTCCCAAGTGGGACTGTGTTTAATTCCTTTGCAAGGAAAACACATTATACACATAGAGGTTCTTCACAATTCTTTATAAAGGTTTATCTAATGATTTTCTTAAAGGATCGTAATCAACCCTATAGCAGTCTAGAGTCAGTAATGGCAACAATACACATACTACTGAATTACAGAATTCAAATTTTGTATAAGAATTTTCCTTTAAACTTTACAGGTAGCATGCTAGTACCAAAATGTATGCTTCATACACAATGACCTTTTAATTTAAAGGGCCACTAAACCCAAAATCTTTCTTTCGTGATTCAGAGAACATACAAATTTAAACAACATTACAATTTACTTCTATTATTTATTTTGCTTCATTTTTTAGATATCCTTATTTGAAGAAAAAGCAATGCACATGGGTGAGCCAATCACATGAGGCTTCTATGTGCAGCAACCAATCAGCAGCTACTGAGCATTACTAGATATGCTTTTCAGCAAAGAATATCAAGAGAATAAAACAAATTAGATAATAGAAGTAAATTAGAAAGATGTTTAAAATTGCATTCTCTTTCTAAATCATGAAAGAAAAAATGTGGGTTTCATGTCCCTTTAAGTGTTAAATGCAGCAATAATGTTCCTTGCTGAATTAGTGTTGCTTCCTGAGATAAGCACTCCAAAATGTTGCATCACAAGTCCATTAGTTTTAGACGTAACCCCTGACCAAGCAGACCAGCACTTGTATTATGATACACAGGTTTCTTGAACATATTTTTAATTTAATATGTTATAGTATAACAGAGACTTGTTTGTTTTGGTTTTGTGGTTTCTATGACAATTCCTGGTGGTCCTTTTAATCCATTTTTTGGAAGCATGAAGTTTGGGAGTTCTGCATTTCAGGAAGGGAAAATGTAATTTAAGAAACAGTGCACAGTAGGTTCTAAATGAAATCCTTTTTTTTTTTTTAATGTAACTTGTCCAAAATTCTGCTTTAGTAATACTAAAAGGTCAACTAACACTATTTATTACAGTTTCGGTGTCTATATAAACTTGGTGGTAAAAGTATTCTTAAATAATAGCTTTATACTAACAAAATAATTGCAAACAACAAAAAAAAAAATCTTGTGTGTGATTTATATACATGAAAGTTTATATTAGTATTTATCTTGGGATTGCATGTACTTAAAGTGTAAATTACTGAAATTGCTTATGGGAAGGCCTGCAATGCATATAATGTAAACCTCTATGTCAATACAGCTGTACAGTTCTGGCCTAATTTTCCTGACAATCCCCTAACAAAGGAACAATGGGATATTGAATCAACCCTCAAACAAGACTTCATTTCAGGGTGAATATTTACTATTCCTTCACAATTTAGATCTGGCTACAGTTTTTCAGTAGAAACAGATTGCAACTTAACCACGATAAGTTCAACATGCAACAACTTCCAGTGCATAGAGTTTCCACATGTCTGGGAATGACCTGGACAATTTGGGTTTCCATTTTTGCTTCCGGGTTCGAAGTTGAGTCAGGCCCGGACATGCAAACGTCTAGGCTTGGTGGGAAATACGGAGCAAATATGTACTGCCTAGAACTGTTTTTCTCACTGAGGATCCGGTGATCTAAACTTCATTAGAGAAACAATTTCATAAACGGCCATGGTACACCCATGTTAAGCCCATTTTACCAAAAATACAACAATTACGTTTTGTATTTATAAGTACCAAATGCTGTATGTTTTTTGTGCATCAAGTGTACTTAAATTAGGATTTATGCTGTACATATTCAATATGATTTATTCCTGTGTAATTTACATACACATTTTACATTTTTAATAAAATATGATATTTGGTGAAGAATTTTGTTTTATGATGTTTGATGCATCAAGTCCAAAAAAACTTTCGTGATTCAAATAGGGCATGTCATATTAAACAACTTTCCAATTTACTTTTATCACCAATTTTGCTTTTTTCTCTTGGTATTTTTAGTTGAAAGCTAAACCTAGGAGGCTCATATGCTAATTTTCTAGACCTTGAAGGCAGCCTCTAATCTAAATGCATTTTAACAATTTTACACCACTAGGGGGCATTAGTTTATGTGCTTCATATTGATAACATTAAGGTCATGCACGTGAATTTACAGAGGAGTGAGCACTGATTGGCTAAAATGCAAGTCTGTCAAAAGAACTGAAATAAGGGGTCAGTCTGCAGAGGCTTAGATACAAGGTAATCACAGAGGTAAAAGGTGTATTATTATAACTGTGTTGGTGATGCAAAACTGGGTAATGGGTAATTAAGGCATTATCTATCTTTTAAAACAACAACAATTCTGGTGTTGACTGTCCCTTTAATCACTTTGTAAGATTTATAAAATACGTTTTATTGTGCACTTTTCTAATGTATGCACCTTCTCCCCATATGAAAATGCAGTATATGCCCAAGGCTGGATTTCCTGGTGGGTTTCAGCAGCTAGGGCTGGAAAGCTATAATTTAAAGGGGTGATTAATGGATGCAATTGGATTGTAAGGTACCTATATAACAACAATCTAGTGCTTTTTTAAATAAAAACTAATATAATTTAGAAAATAAATATTGGGGGAAGGTGTATCCCAGTAATCCTCTTTGAGAAAAATGGGACGTGCACATGACTCAACAGAAAATAGGTCTGATCTCCAAATTTTCCAGGGCTGCTTTTTATTCCCAATCTCGCTCTGTACTGTATATGCCCATAGCGAGACACCCTGTTTTCAGGGTAAAAGGTGACTTTAGATTATTCTACCAAGGAAATAGAAGTACTGGCGAGCATTATTTAATAATCCGACATCGTATGTTAGCAGGAGATAAGAAGCAGCGGTCTTAAGACCGC
This sequence comes from Bombina bombina, assembly GCF_027579735.1. Lineage (NCBI taxonomy): Eukaryota > Metazoa > Chordata > Amphibia > Anura > Bombinatoridae > Bombina > Bombina bombina. The sequence goes on along the minus strand of NC_069503.1, from coordinate 610,670,692 downwards.
TGGTTCTTAACTTGTACGCCACCTCTGAGGTGGCAAACAGCAATCCACCCGATCTTATGATTGACACCCCCTGCTAACAGCCGATTGGCCGCAAATCTGCAAGCGGCGGCATGTCCGCCAGACACATGATAAATCGGCCCCATAGGGGCATATGTATCAAGCTCCGTATGGTGCTTGATGCCCCGTGTTTCTGGTGAGCCTGCAGGCTCGCCAGAAACAGCAGTTATGAAGCAGCGGTCACAAAGACCGCTGCTCCATAACCTGTCCGCCTGCTCTGAGCAGGCGGACACATATCGCCAGAAATCAACTCGATCTAGTACGATTGGGTTGATTGACACCCCCTGCTGGCCGCCGATTGGCCGCGAGTCAGAACCGGAACAGCCAATAGAATGCGAGCTCAATCTAATTGGCTGATTGGATCAGCCAATCGGATTGAACTTGAATCTGATTGGCTGATTCAATCAGCCAATCAGATCTTTCCTACCTTAATTCTGATTGGCTGATAGAATCCTATCAGCCAATTGGAATTCAAGAGACACCATCTTAGATGACGTCATTTAAAGGAAGCTTCATTCGCTGTTAGGACGTCGTTAGAAGAGGATGGATCCGCGCCGGCTGTTTCAAGATGGACCTGCTCCTCTCCAGATGGAAGAAGATAGAAGATGCTGTCTGGATGAAGACTTCTGACCCTCTGGAGGACCTCTTCCAGCCGGAAAGGATGAAGACTTCGGACCCTCTGGAGGACCTTTTCTGGCCGGATAGGATGAAGACTTCGGACCCTCTTCTGGACGGATCGGATGGTACCCGGCTGGGTGAAGACAAGGTAGTAAGATCTTCAGTGTTAGGTTTTTTAAGGGGGGTTTGGGTGGGTTAGATTAGGGGTATGTGGGTGGTGGGTTGTAATGTTGGGGGGGTATTGTATGTTTTTTTAAAGGCAAAAGAGCTGATTTCTTTGGGGCATGCCCCACAAAAAGCCCTTTTAAGGGCTGGTAAGGTAATAGAGCTGTTAACTTTTTATTTTAGAATAGAGTAGGACATTTTTTTATTTTGGAGGGCTTTGTTATTTTTTTTAGGGGGCTTAGAGTAGGTGTAATTAGTTTAAAATTCTTGTAATCTTTTTTTATTTTTTGTAATTTAGTGTTTTTTTTGTAATTTAGTTTAGTTGATTTAATTGTAGGTAATTGTAGGTAGTTTAGTTAATTCAAATATTGATAGTGTAGTGTTAGGTTTAATTGTAACTTAGGTTAGGATTTATTTTACAGGTAATTTTGTAATTATTTTAACTAGGTAGCTATAAAATAGTAAATAACTATTTAATAGCTATTGTACCTGGTTAAAATAAATACAAAGTTGCCTGTAAAATAAATATAAATCCTAAAATAGCTACAATGTAATTATTATTTATATTGTAGCTATATTAGGGTTTATTTTACAGGTAAGTATTTAGCTTTAAATAGGATTAATTTTTTTAATAAGAAATAATTTATTTTGTTAGAATAAAATTATATTTAATTTATGGGGGTGTTAGGGTTAGACTTAGCTTTAGGGGTTAATACATTTATTAGAGTAGGGGCGAGGTCCGGTCGGCAGATTAGGGGTTAATACTTGAAGTTAGGTGTCGCAGATGTTAGGGAGGGCAGATTAGGGGTTAATAAAATTTATTATAGGGTTTGCGAGGCGGGAGTGAGGTGGTTTAGGGGTTAATTTATTTATTATAGTGGCGGCGAGGTCCGGTCGGCAGATTAGGGGTTAATAAGTGTAGGTAAGGTAGCGGCAACGTTGGGGGGGCAGATTAAGGGTTAATAAATATAATATAGGTGTCGGCAATGTTAGGGGCAGCAGATTAGGGGTACATAGGGATAATGTAGGTTGCGGCGGTGTCCGGAGCGGCAGATTAGGGGTTAATAATAATATGCAGGGGTCAGCGATAGCGGGGGCGGCAGATTAGGGGTTAATAAGTATAAGGTTAGGGGTGTTTAGACTCGGGGTTCATGTTAGGGTGTTAGGTGCAGACTTAGAAATTGTTTCCCCATAGGAAACAATTGGGCTGCGTTAGGAGATGAACGCTGCTTTTTTGCAGGTGTTAGGTTTTTTTTCAGCCCAAACTGCCCCATTGTTTCCTATGGGGGAATCGTGCACAAGCATGTTTTTCCAGCTAGCCGCTACCGTAAGCAACGCTGGTATTGAGAGTTGAAGTGGCGGTAAATATGCCTGTACGCTCCCTTTTTGGAGCCTAACGCAGCCCTTCAGAGAACTCTCAATACCAGCGTTATTTAAAAGGTGCGGGGGGGAAAAAACATGCGTAGCTAACGCACCCCTTTGGCCGCAAAACTCTAAATCTAGGCGTAAGTTAATTAAATATTAAATTAAAAATATTTTAAAAATTCATTAAAATTATTAAAGATAATTAAACATACTGTAAACTATTCTATATTATCCAAAGAATATGACTGTAATTTTTACATTATAATTAATCATTTCTTATATTTTTTATTAATTTATTTTTAATATTTTATATGTAATATTTAAAACACACCTGACTAAGTTTTGATGTGTGCTAACCCAACCACGTTAAATCTAAAATCGCAAAACCCAATGTATATTTTACATTTCTATGTTCCTTATATTCAGGTAGATTACGAGTTGTGCATTCTTGTTTTAATGCTGAAAAAATGAATACAGCAACGCAGCCATTACAAGTCTTTTTCAGTATAGCTGTACCGCAAGCCTTTTAGTTTTTTCATGGGACTTCCATAGCGCAGCCATTACGAGTTTTGCGGTGAGGCTAAAAAGCTTGCATTACACCCTATAACGACAAGATCCGTACCGCCATCTGAGAGCAGTAATTATGAGTTTTACGCAACAAAACTGTTTCATAAAATTTATAACTAAAGTGTTACAAAGTACACTAGCACCCATAAACTACCTATTAACCCCTAAACCGAGGTCCTCCTGCATTGCAAATACTATATTAAAGTTATTAAACCCTAATCTGCCACTTCCGACATCGCAGCCACTAATAAAATTTATTAACCCCTATTCCGCCGCTTCTTAAATTAAATTAAAACTTACCTGTCAAATTTAAAAAAACTAAGTTTAAACTAACAATTAACTAATTAATATAACTAACTAATATAACTATTAAACTAAAATTAAACTAACTACCAATTAAAGAAAACTATAATAGACATTAAAAAAATCCTAACACTACTATAAAAATTACAAAGTATCTAATTACAAAAATAAAAAATACTAAATTACAAAAAATAACAAACACTAAATTATGAAAAATAACAAACAAAATTATCAAAAATTAAAAAAATTACACCTAATCTAATAGCCCTATAAAAAAAACACCCAAAATAGAAAAAAAACCTAGTCTACAAAAAACTACCAATAGCCCTTAAAAGGGCCTTTTGTAGGGCATTCCCCTAAGTTAAACAGCTCTTTTACCTGTAAAAAAAATACAAAGATCCCCCAACAGTAACACCCACCACCCAACCAACCCGCCAAAATAAAAAAACCTAACTCTTCGCACTGCGTTGCATCGCTTCTAAAGTTCAATTATTTAATCTCTGAGCGCTCAGCTACGCAACCTGACGCAGCAGAGTGCTTAGAGATGAAAAGGCAAGACACACTGAGGCAGGACGCACAGCCGCATCTACACGCTGCGCACTGCTCCGCTTGCAGTGTGTCACAGCTTTAATGGTAGGTTTTTTATTTTTTGTAAGGGTAGGTTTTAGTGTAAGGCAGCTTAGGTTTTATTTCACAGTTAAGTTTGTATTTATTTTAACTAGGTAGTTAGTAAATAGTTAATAACTATTTACTAACTAGTCTACCTAGTTAAAATAAATACAAACTTACCTGTGAAATAAACTATTAGTTATATTGTAGCCAGTTTAGGTTTTATTTCACAGGTAAGTATGTATTTAGTTTTAAATAGGTATTATTTAGTTAATAATTGTAACTTTAATTCAGCTCTATTTTAATTATGATAAAGTTAGGGGGTGTGAGGGTTACGGTTAGGGTTAGGGCTACAGTTAGGATTAGGGGTTAATATATTTTATTTTAGGTTGTTGCGATGTGGGGGGCTGGCAGTTTAGGGGTTCATAGGTTTATTTAGTGGTAGTGATGTGGGAGGACAGAGGTTTAAGGGTTAATAGCTTTATTTAGTGGTGGCAATGTCGGGGAGCGGCGGGATAGGGGTTAATAGATTTATTATTGTGTGGGCGATGTTGGGGTGCAGGGGAATAGGGGTTAATAACTTTAGTATAGTGGCGGCGATATCAGAGGCGGGAGATTTGGGGGTTAATAGATTTATTTAGGTGGCTACGATAACGGGAGTGGCAGATTAGGGGTTAATAACATTATGTAGGTGTCGGCGATGTTGGGGGCAGCAGATTAAGGGTGTTTAGACGAGGGGTTTATGTTAGGGTGCGTTACAGAGCTTTTCATTCTGCGATCAAAGGTGTTAGGTTGTTTTCTAACCCGCTCTCCCCATTAATGACTATGGGAAAAGCGTGCACAAGCACGTCAAAACAGCACTTGTATTTTGTGCGGTATGGAGCTCATCGCCACCATATCGCATACACAAGCCAGCTATTTCAAAAGTTGTAATGGCAGCGCTATGGAGTGTGAAATAACACAACCCTGTTGCGCCCATAACTTGTAATCTAACTGTTTGAAAATAATTTACTTTCATTATATACTTTATATATTTCTTTATATATCTTATACTGTTCATGTAAAATGCATATCTATAAATATATATCTATAGGAATGGATATACAGGTATGGGTATATGCAGATATATATAGAAATATGTATTTACAATAAAAAGGACATTATCCTGTAAGTGTAGAACATTGGGATGTTAAATATGTACAGTAAATATACAGTAAAACATATAAATACATATACAGTATACACACACCTATATATAGATGTGCATTTGTATTTGTACAAATGCACATTTGGGACGAAAATCGGATTTTAGTTTCAGTTTAACTAATTGAATATCCAAATGAATGCACAAAGAAATTTTTTTTTTTTTTTAATGAGTTAACACTTACCTTAACGTGCTCTGGAGAGTGTGCTAACGTGATCCTCTTCTTGCCAGAGCGACAGCAGTGCCAACAAGGGCCTCGATCCGATATACAGCGTCGCCCGCAGAAGCCGGCGACACCAAAATTTGCGCGTGTTTGGTATCCTATATACGTCATAACCTAAAAGTTACGCTCATATATTTCTCCCTTCGCCCGTAGTTTTTTGGGCCATACACAGGTATACCAAACCAGCACAGTTTGGTATCCAATATACAGCTTAAGGACTTACGTGGCGAAAATGGAGAAATCTTACTCCATTTTCACCTCGCCACAAAATGCAGCCGTAGTAAGCCTTATGCTGTCTATTGGAGCCCCGTAACTCCCTAAACTACCTGCCAAATAAAACCTAACACCTAAAGCATGCGCAATGTCTATCTACCTGTCAACCGCAAACTGCTAAATAAAACCTAACACCTAACGCATGCGCAATGTCTATCTACCTGTCAACCGCGATCCCGCGCCGCAATCCCTAATAAAGTGTTTAACCCCTAAACCGCCGCTCCCGGACCCCGCCGCCACCTACATTAAAAGTATAACCCCCTAATGTGATCCCCCTACACCGTCGCCAGCTACATTACATACCCCCTAATGTGAGCTCCTACCCCGCTGCCAGCTATATTAAACTACCCCCTAATGTGAGCTCCTACCCCGCTGCCAGCTATATTAAATGTATTAACCCCTAATCTAATCCCCCTACACCGCTGCCAGCTATATTAAATTAATTAACCCCTAATCTAATCCCCCTACACCGCCGCCAGCTATATTAAATTTATTAACCCCTAATATAATCCCCCTACCCCACCACCAGCTATATTAAATTAATTAACCCCTAATCTAATCCCCCTACACTGCCGCCAGCTATATTAAATACATTAACCCCTAATCTAATCCCCCTAAAGTAATCACCTCTATTACCAGCCCTTAAAAGGGCCTTTTGCGTGACATTGCCCCAAAGTAACAGTTCTATTGCCAGCCCTTAAAAGGGCTTTTTGTGGGGCATTTCCCCAAAGTAATCAGCTCTTTTACCAGGCCTTAAAAAGGCTTTTTGCGGGGCATTGTCACAAAGTAATCAGCTCTTTTGCATCTAATCTATACCCCTCTACACCGCCGCCACCTATAATAAATGTATTAACCCCTAATCTAATCCCCCTACACCGCTGCCACCTATATTAAATAGATTAACCCCTAATCTAATCCCCCTACACCGCCGCCAGCTATATTAACTATATTAACCCTAATTATATTAGGGTTAATATAGTTAATATAGGTTTTATATTATATATATTAACTATATTAACCCTAATTATATTAGGGTTAATATAGTTAAATATCGTTATTATATTATATATATATATTAAGTATAATAACCCTATCTAACTTTAACATCCCTAACTAAATTCTTATTAAAATAAATCTAATTAATATTAATATTATTAATTAAAATATTCCTATTTAAATCTAAATACTTACCTATAAAATAAACCCTAAGATAGCTAATTAATAATAATAATTACATTGTAGCTATTTTAGGGTTTATATTTATTTTACAGGTAACTTGGTATTTATTTTAACTAGGTACAATAGCTATTAAATAGTTAATAACTATTTAATAGCTATCTAGTTAAAATAATTACCAATTTATCTGTAAAATAAATCCTAACCTAAGTTACAAATACACCTACACTATAAATAAATTAAATAAACTACAAATATCTAAACTAAAATACAATTAAATAAACTAAACTAAATTACAAAAACAAACAAACACTAAATTACAAAAAATAAAAAAAGATTACAAGAATTTTAAGCTAATTACACCTATTCTAAGCCCCCTAATAAAATAACAAAGCCCCCCAAAATAAAAAAATTTCCCTACCCTAATCTAAATTTAAAAAGTTAACAGCTCTATTACTCTATTTTTGCGGGGCATGCCCCAAAGAAATCAGCTCTTTTGCCTGTAAAAAAACACACAGTACCACCCCCCAACATTACAACCCACCACCCACATACCCCATCTCTAACCCAAACCCCCCTTAAATAAACCTAACACTACCCCCCTGAAGATCTCTCTACCTTGTCTTCACCCAGTCGGGCCGAACTCTTCATCCGATCCGGGCGATGTCTTCAATCAAGCGGCAGAGAAGAAGTCTTCCATCCGCGTGATGTCTTCAATCAAGCGGCAAAGAAGAAGTCTTCCATCCGGGTGATGTATTCAATCAAGCTGCAGAGCAGAAGTCTTCCATCCGGGCTATGTCTTCAATCAAGCGGCATCTTCAATCTTCTTTCTTCGCTCCTCCGACGCGGAACATCCATCTGGCACGACGACTTCCCGACGAATGAGGTTCCTTTAAATGACGTCATCCAAGATGGTGTCCATCGAATTCCGATTGGCTGATAGGATTCTATCAGCCAATCGGAATTAAGGTAGGAAAAATCAGAAATTGGCTGAACCAAGTTTATTTAATTGTATTTTAGTTTAGATATTTGTAGTTTATTTAATTTATTGATAGAGTAGGAGAATTTGTAACTTAGGTTAGGATTTATTTTACAGGTAAAGTGGTAATTATTTTAATTAGGTAGCTATTAAATAGTTATTAACTATTTAATAGCTATTGTACCTAGTTAAAATAAATACCAAGTTACCTGTAAAATAAATATAAACCCTAAGGGTTGTAAGGGGCTCACATTAGGGGGTAGTTTAATGTAGGTGGCGGCGGGGTAGGAGCTCTCATTAGGGAGTAGTTAATGTAGCTGGCGGCGGTGTAAGGGGCTCACATTAGGGGGTAGTTTAATGTAGGTGTCGGCGGGGTAGGAGCTCACATTAGGGGGTAGTTTAATGTAGGTGGCGGCGGGGTAGGAGCTCACATTAGGGGGTAGTTAATGTAGCTGGCAGTGGGGTAGGAGCTCACATTAGGCGGTAGTTTAATGTAGGTGGCGGCGGGGTCCGGGAGCGGCGGTTTAGGGGTTAATAACTTTATTAGGTGGCGGCGGGGTCCGGGAGCAGCGGTTTAGGTGTTAATACATTTTTTATTGTTAGGAGTGAGAGGGGGGATAGCGGATAGAGGGTTAGACGTGTCGGGCTATGTTTGGGAGGCGTGTTAGACAGTACGGGAGATTTAATACTTTAGTCAGGTTTTGTAGGCGCCGGCAGTTTTGTAAAGTGCCGTAAGTCTCTGGCGACTCCAGAAATTTGTACTTACGCAGATTTCTGGACATCGCTGGTTTATCCGACTTACGGCACTTTAGCATCTGACGGCGGGGTATATTGGATAGCTCGAGTTGCGAGCTGAAACTACGGGCAGCGGGGGTTCCCTTGCTTGCGCCGCAAACTACGATCTATATCGGATCGCGCCCAAGAAGTTTAGTGCACTCGGCTCCCAGGACCTGAACTAAATGTAATAAGCGCGGCTGTGGCTCTAACAAGAGGAAGATCGGTTTAGAGTACTCTCCAGAGAACATTAAGGTAAGTATTGTAGCTACCGGGTAAACTTTTCACTTGTAGCTTTGAAACATTTACATTCTTTTTACCAAAAACAAATGTAAATGTTTAACTAAAATTAAGTATTCTTTTAGTTTTAAGCTAAATAAATACCGAAAAAGTGCAGCCACCGAATATTTGGGAAAATGCGTTTCCCTGAAAATATGGAACAAACATGTAATCCGAAACAAACATTTATTGGCTATACATCTCTAATATATATACATACGTATACATATTTAGCCATGTGTATGTAGGTATGCATGTATTTATGTATCTCTATGTTAACCCCTTCACCCCTGGGAATTTTAGAGAAAAATTTGCTCAAAGTACTGGAGAATGTTTTGCAATTTGCTGTCACTCTATTTAAACAGAAATAAAGTCTTTGTTTTTTTTATATTTACTTATAAAACCTAACTACTTCTTTTGCCATAAAAGGAACTTTCAGTGGATAAGAGTTTCAACTAGCTATTTATTCACATAATTAAGATATTATTGTAAATTTACCCCCAAAAAGTAAAAAAGTAGATAAGATATTATCACACACTCCCAAAAAACCTTTAGTTTTCTAACTGTAGAATAAAAATCTCAAAATGTGTTCATTGGCATTATCTGATTCAGCTTAGACCACCCACATGTATACATTTTGAATTATGTTTGATGATTTTAAGGTTATCTACACCTGTGCACCACACTTTTGAAAGAGGATTTTTATGGAAAAGTGTGCCCATTTGGAATGATATAAAGACTCAAATTCTCAAAATTGACTTACAAAACTATATTTTGTTATTAATATATTTATTTACACTTAACTTGTACAGTCATAAGACAAATGCTTGGAAAAGCTTATTTTCCACTGTGTACTGAATTCGCAGACATTTATGGGTTTACCATTGCTTTTGGTGATCAGAAAGCCGCTATTTGCACCTGGGCACCACACTTTTGAAAGAGGATTTTTAGACATGTAATGGCAAAGGGTGCATGGCCCATTTGGAATGACATAACAGCTGGAATTCTTAAAATTTACCTCCAAAATGGTAGGTAGGGCCTCACCCAAACATGTTTTCTTTATGTAGGGTCCCTCCCCATCCTTCCAAAATAAACATCTTTCCTGTACTAAGGGTCCCTCCCTCCCAAGCATCAGTGTATTGAGGTTCTCTCCCTTCCATCCAATCATCAGTTTGAGGGGAAATCCCTCCTTCCAACTCAAGCATCACTGTGAGGGCTGGTCCCTCGCACCCAAACATCACTGTGAGGGGCCAGTCCCTCCTACTACTTTCTCCCACTTAAGCATAATATGAGGGCATGTGTCCATCTCTCCCTCCCAAGCATCATATGAGGGCATGGTCCCTCCCTCACCCCTTACAAGCATCATATGAGGGCATGGTCCCTCCCTCACCCCTTACAAGCATCATATGAGGGCATGGTTCCTCCCTCCACCCTCCCAAGCATCATATAAGGTCAGATAGGGCATGCAATAAGTCAGATAGGGCATGCAATTTTAAACAACTTTCCAATTTGCGTCTATGATCTATTTTGCTTTGTTCTTTTGGTATCCTTTGTAGAAAAGCTTACTTAGGTAGCCCTCTTGTGACTGGCTGATGTGTTAAGCCAGCTCCCAGGGCCCATTATTCAAAACATCAAATGCCTGTTGGGGTTCAGGCTTGCAGTCCGTCTGACGATATATTCTAAAAAAGTGGGCTGAACCTTTTTGTGATAATGAGTTGGGATGTGTCCCCATAGGATATAATTGGGATCACAACTTTAGCAAACATCCACTGACATCGCCACTGAGCTGTGATGTAGGCAGATGGGGGGGGCTGTTTTAAAGTGTGTTTACACAAAATACACTGTGTCTTTACAAAAATAAAAAAAAAGTTTTCTGTGTTGTAAAACTTCAAATTATGCATATGTATATTCGGTTTTACTGCACATTTACTATATTTGTCACACTGGGAAATATCGCAAATGAAAAGCAGGCGAGGCTGAAAAGGGATAGCTAAGATGGAGGACAGTGCTTTGAATATTAGAAACCCACGGCGATATTTCCCCATTAAAATATAGGTTACTCCCATAAAACGCCCTTGAAACTCCCACGGAATGCCTATATATTTGTCATGTCTGCGATCAGCTTTGTCAATAAAGACAAAAAAAAACCCCCCACTTCCTATTAAAACTATATGAGTTGGAGGATTGTATAGCATAATGTTAGAATTATGTAAATGTGATTGTACTAATCTATTGTTTCCTTAGGCGTGTATTTTTATGCATTTTAAGATTGCGTATTCTCAATATTCATAGTTCACAATATTGTGATTGTGTTTTTGCGTTTTCATATTTAATAAAATTGTGATCATATTTTTGCTTTTGTAATATTCATATTTCCTAATATTGCGATTGCACTTATGCAATTTTTTTTCATGATTTAGATAGAGCATGAAATTTTAAGCAACTTTCTCATTTACTCCTATTATCAAATTTTCTTTATTCTCTTGGTATCTTTATTTGAAATGCAAGAATGTAAGTTTAGATGCCGAAAAGTGTAAGCAGGGATAGAGGCGCCAATGGTGCAGATAAATGGTGGTACAGATAGCACTAATAGCCCACTATACACAAAGTACTCACATTTATTGAAGGCACTCACTTGTACCTATAGAGGCGGGCTGGATTTTAGCAGCAATCCAGCTGGCTGATCCAGAGTAGAATGGCTGGTTCGTGGGTGTCAGAGTGCAGATACTCTAAAGTAGCATAGCAAGGCAGTACCATACATAACACTGAGAGTGGATTTATATTAAAAAAATGAATTTATTTAAAACATATAAAAGAGTTTACCACTCATCACAGTGTTAAAAAAGTAATTGGTACATCAGGAATACATGCGACGCGTTTCTCAGTTCAAACTGTTTCCTCAGGCATGTTTCTAGACAAATCTTTACTCCTTATATAGGGCTATGCTACTGAAATACACCCACATCCCACCCCCAACAATTGGCATGACACAAACCAATCAATATCCCTAATTCAAAATAGATCAGCCCCTGTGGTTATATGATCATATAAATACTTAGACAGGGATATAGTTACTTATGATATAAATAAATGACCTTACTGCTTCTTAAATTCTGTGTATATATGTATAAATGTTTCGGCGTGTCATGGTATTTTAATGGCCAACATTTGATGATTACGAATATTCGTCAGTTCTATGTTTTAATTGGATGTCCTAGCCGTCACTCATAGTTTAGATGCCGGCCCATTTTCGGTGAACAACCTGGGTTGCCCTTGCTGATTGGTGGATACATTTATCCACCAATAAAAAAGTGCTGTCCAGAGTGCTGAACTAATAAAAAAGCTTAGATGCCTTCTTTTTCAATTAAAGATAGCAAAAGAACGAAGAAAAAATGATAATAGAAGTTGCTTAAAATTGAATGTTCTATCTGAATCACAAAATAAAAAGTTTTTGTTGACACATATAAATTGTATTGTCATACAATACTGTGTAAAGGGATCATTTACATTACACCTTCGATGTAGTTGGCGATGCTGCTTTGAATATATCACTGGTATTATCTCACTGAAATGGATACTAAGATGCCTCTCGCGATGCTGTCTTTAAACAGTACTGTCAGCCCTTTTGAATATCTCACCAGCTTTCTTGATATCACAATGGTTTCCTTTTCAATATGTTGCCGCCTTGTGGAATATCAGTGCCAGGAAAAGAAGGTTCTACAAATGATATTGCTGCATGGGGCAGTTTAAGAATTGCATATAAATGTGGAGTATAAAAAAAGAAGGGACATAAAAGGTGTCTTTTTAAGGGGCTATTTTAAGGATGTTTGATTCCATTTATAAAAGCATAAACATTTAATTAAAAATGTACTGCTTCAATAAAAAAAAAGTACTCAGGATAATTAAGAGATTGAAAAATACAATGAAGTAAAAAAAAAAAAATAATAATAATAATAATAATAATAATAATAATAATAATTATTATTATAATGAGACATTTTGGGGTATTTAAAGGGGGGCCAACCTCACTGTACCAATGAACCAGCCATCATTGATCTATAACAATATTATATTCCTTATTTTTAGAAATGTTTCTGGTTTGGGTTAAAATCCTTAAAGGGTCAGTCAACACCAGATTTTTTGTTGTTTAAAAAGAAAGATAATCCATTTATTACACATTCCCCAGTTTTACCAACACTGTTATAGAAATACACTTTTTAGCTCTGTGATTACCTTGTATCTAAGCCTCTGCAAACTGCCCCCTTATTTCAGTTCTTTTGACAGACATGCATTTTAGCCAATCAGTGCTGGCTCCAGGGTAACTTCACGTGCATGAGCTCAATTTTATCTATATGAAACACATGAACTAATGTCCTCTAGTGGTTAAAATGCATTCAGATTAGAAGCAGTCTTCAATGTCTAAGAAATTAGCATATGAACCTCCAAGAATTAGCTTTCAACTAAGAATATGAGAGAACAAAGCAAAATTGGTAATAAAAGTAAATTGGGAAGTTGCTTAAAATTACATTCCCTATTTAAATCATGAAAATTTTTTGGGACTTGACTGTTCCTTTAAATAATTTTCTGATCATTCTTAGTAATGCATGCAGTTTGCAATACAGAATTAGAAGTAAGTCATTTTCATCTTTGAATGTTTTATTAATGATAATAATGATAATAATAATAATAATAATAATAATAATAATATACTCCTAACATGGTTACAGCACTGTTAGCTCTCACACCACAAATCCACAACAAAAAATACAGTTTGAGCAACTGTAAAAGGGAACAGTCTATTTGTTCAAAAAGATAGATAATCCCTTTGTTACTCATTCCCCAGTTTTGCATAACCAACACTGTTACATTAATATATGTTTTACCTCTGTGATTACCTTGTATCTAAACCTCTGCCGACAGCTCCTCATCTCAGGACTATTTATTTATTATCTATTAACTTGCATTTTAGCCAATTAGTGTTGTGTCCTGCACAACTCCACAGGAGTGAGCACAATGTTATCTATTTGGCACACATGCATTAGCACTGCCTTGTTGTGAAAAGTTAATAAAAAAGCCAGTTTACAGGCGCATGTTAAATAACCAGCCATTACTGATTAATGCTGGTTATCGCTACCACAAGCTTGTGGTTTCACTTTGCACTAAGCGCAATTAACCAGAGGTTAGACCTCTGGATAAAAAATAAAAGTTGCCCCAATTGCCCCCAAAATAAAGAGGACACTACATTAACATAAGAGAAATATATGAACATCTTTATTTTTTTTTTTTATATAAAACTGCACAAAGAAGTTATAAGGGGTAAAAGTAAGGGAATGTGGGTGTTAGAAAAAAACAAACCACACCTAAAGTGCCTTTACATGGAAGTCAATGGGGGACTTTGTTTTCACTATTTATATATATGTATACTAGTCCTAAAGCCTGTTCACATGGGCCATTTTTTGAAGTACAGCGGTCCCACCACTTGCTCTCTCTCTCCCCCTCTTTTTTGTGCTCTTTCCCCCTCTCTTTTGAACTCTCGCTCCCTCTCTTTTGAGCTCTCGCCCCCTCTCTTTTGCGCTCTCTCTTGCTCCACCTCTCTTTTGTTCTCTCTCCCCCCTCTCTTTTGCTCTCTCTCTTCCCCCTCTCTTTTGCACTCTCTCTTCCCCCTCTATTTTGCTCTCTCTCTCCCCCTCTTTTTTGCTCTCTCTCTCCCCCCTCTCTTTTGCTCTCTCTCCCCCTCTCTTTTGTGCTCTCTCCCCCTCTCTTTTGTGCTGTCTCCTCCTCTCTTTTGCGCTCTCTCTCGCTCCACCTCTCTTTTGCTCTCTCTCTCTCTCTCTCTCTCTCTCTCTCTCTCTTTTGCTCTCTCTCCCCCTCTCTTTTGTGCTCTCTCCCCCTCTCTTTTGTGCTCTCTCCTCCTCTCTTTTGCGCTCTCTCTCGCTCCACCTCTCTTTTGCTCTCTCTCTCTCTTTTGCTCTCTCTCTCCCCCTTTCTTTTGCTTCCTCTACCCCTCTCTTTTGTGATCTCTCTCCCCTCTCTTTTACGCTCTCTCCCCCTCTCTTTTGCGTTCTCTCTCTCTTTTGCCCTTTCTCTCTCCCCCCCTCTTTTGTGCTCTCTCTCTCCCCTCTCTTTTGCACTCTCTCCCCCCTCTCTTTTGCGCTCTCTCCCCCCTCTCTTTTGAGTTCTCTCTCTCCCCTCTCTTTTGCACTCTCTCCCCCTCTCTTTTGCGCTCTCTCCCCCCCCTCTCTTTTGCGTTCTCTCACCCCCCTCTCTTTTGCGCTCTCTCCCCCTCTCTTTTGCTCTCTCTCTCCCCCTCTCTTTTGCTCTCTCTCTCCCCCTCTCTTTTGCTCTATCTCCCCCTCTCTTTTGTGCTCTCTCTCCCTCTCTTTTGTGCTCTCTCCTCCTCTCTTTTGCACTCTCTCTCGCTCCACCTCTCTTTTGCTCTCTCTCCCCCTCTCTTTTGTGCTCTCTCCCCCTCTCTTTTGTGCTCTCTCCTCCTCTCTTTTGCGCTCTCTCTCACTCCACCTCTCTTTTGCTCTCTCTCTCCCCCTCTCTTTTGCTCTCTCTCTCTCCCCCTCTCTTTTGCTTTCTCTACCCCTCTCTTTTGCGCTCTCTCTCCTCCCTCTCTTTTACGCTCTCTCTCCCCATCTCTTTTGTGTTCTCTGTCTCTTTTAACCTCTCTCTCTCCCCCCCTCTTTTGCGCTCTCTCTCTCCCCTCTCTTTTGCACTCTCTCCCCCCCTCTCTTTTGCACTCTCCCCCCCTTCTCTCTTTTGCGTTCTCTCACCCCCTCTCTTTTGCACTCTCTCTCTCCCTCTGTTTTGCTCTGTCTCTCTCTCCTTTTTTTTGCTCTCTCTCTCCATCCCTCTCTTTTGCTCTTTCTCTCCATCCCTCTCTTTTGCTCTCTCTCTTTCCTCTCTTTAGCTCTCTCCCCCCCTCTCTACCCCTCTCTCTTTTGCTCTGTCTCTCTCCCCTCTCTTTTGCTCTCTCTCCCCCTGTCTATTGCTCTCTCTCCCCCCTCTCTTTTGCTCTCTCTCCCCTCTCTTTTTCTCTCTCTTCCCTCTCTCTTTTTCTCTCTCTTCCCTCTATTCTGCTCTTTCCCCTCTCTTTTGCTTTTTTCACTCTATTTTGCTCTCTCTCCCCCCCTCTCTTCTGCACTTTCCCATCTCTTCTGCTCTTCCCCCTCATTTTAGCTCTTTCCTATCTTTTTTTTCTCTCCCCCTCTCTTTCTATTTCTCTCCCCTCTCTGTTGCGCTGACCTGCCCGGTCACGCCCCCACCAGTCGCCACATCTGACCACGCCCCGACCATGCCCGGTCACACCCATGCTCCAGCCCGGCCACGCCCACTTTCACAGCAAACAGCATGTCAGGTAAGGCCAGGTGTGTTTGTCCTTGTGCTGTCTCTACTGTGCATGACAGCTTTGGACAAACACACTTGGCCTTTTATATAATAGGATACTTATATACATATATATTTATGTGTTAATACAGTATCTGTATATACACATATAAACATATAAATATATATGTATATAAGCTTATACATACCTGTATATATTTATTTATTGCTGCATGATTTGCCCCCTGTGCTGCACTAGGTGGTTTACTGTGGCTGCCGGTATTAAACAAGGCTCCCATTGGAGCCTATGGGGAAATTTATGTTGTGTTTGTGACTTCTCAAAGCCTCTTGTTACCACTACTTTGCAAATGTAAGGGCGGAAACTTGCTTACTTTCAACAAGTGCGGATCTCTGAGCGCAAAAAAAATACTTCTAGCTCCACTTGTATTCTAACCCTGAGTAGAAGTAGCTTTTTCTATATCTACAAACTATAATTTTTTTTTCTTAATTGGTAAACTAAACAGATATTTTTCCAACCCTGCCTATAAGAAGATAAGATATATTGCACACTCGGGGCCACATTTCGAGTGGAGCGCAATATTACGATTACGCAAGTGTGATATTTGCGCTCCACTCGGTAATATGATCACACAAGATAATGCTTTCATAGGCTTTAATGGACCTGAAAAAGTTAAACAAATAACTAACACCCACAAGTCGCGCAAACACAATTGCAGTTATTTAAAAGCATAACATAAGAAGATAATATTGCATATTTCATAATCCAATGTTCTGTACATAACAGAATATGTTCTATTTATTTTATTCTATTTTTGCAGAAATATATATTTATACACACATATATATATATATATATATATATATATATATATATATTTATATACACACATATATATATCACACATATATAGATAGATAGATAGATAGATAGATAGATAGATAGATAGATAGGAATATCTGTTTAAAAACACATATTCTGCTATGTACACAACATTGGAATGTGAAATATTTACAGTAAATACATAAATAAAATATTTATTAAATATTAATATTCCATAAATATGATTTAACATGTTTTTATCTACTTGACTGCAAAAGACTCCAATGTATTTGTATATATGTCTATATGTGTATTTATATATATATATACATATACACACACACACATATATATAGACATGTGCATGTATGAATCTAGATGTTAAAGCCCCTTGCATTACTTTTTTTTTTTCTAACACCTGAGACCTCATATCTTTTGTTTGCAATTTTTTTTAAATACATTTATTAGATGGAGTTATTATGAATTAGTTACTGTATTTGTTAAAGGGACACTGAACCCAATTTTTTCTCTCATGATTCAGATAGAGCATGCAATTTTAAGCAACTTTCTAATTTACTTCTATTATCATTTTTTCTTTGTTCTCTTGCTATCTTTATTTGAAAAAGAAGGCATCTAAGCTAAGGAGACAGCAAATGTTTGGTTCAGCACCATGGACAGCACGTGTTTATTGGTGCTGTCCAATCAGCAAGGACAACCCAGGTTGTTCACCAAAAATGGGCGGCATCTAAACTTACATTTTTGCTTTTCAAATAAACATACCAAGAGAATGAAGAAAAATTGATAATAGGAGTAAATTAGAAAGTTGCTTAAAATTGCATGCTCTATCTGAATCACGAAAGAAAAAAATTTGGGTTCAGTGTAACTTTAATGCATTTTTTATGTGTTTTTTGACACAATTTTGACTAGAGTAACAGTTAACCACAATTCAGAGGTTGCGGTAATCAGACTGCCAAACCTTTCTCCAGACAATCCTGAAGAAAAGATAAAATATGAGGAATCTACACCCAACTCCAAGAAAAACCCTTCGATTTGCACCAATCAAGGTATGTACTCCACACCTTATGGAAAATATCACGAGAAAAAGGATTATGAGCCTGAAGTATATTATAAAAGATCTTTTTCGAAAAAAAACACGCCTAGCCAAAAACTAGGTGTTCAATCTCCAACAGTCAGCTTCAGAGAATCTAGAACCCTGAAAAAAGGTTCCTCCTCAGAAGAAACCTCCAAAGGAAAAGAGATGACATCTCACCAGACCCACGAACCAGATCCTGTGAGGCCAGACAGGAGCTATTGGAATCATTGATGCTCTATCCTGATTGATCGAGTTATTACTCGATGAAGGAGAGCAAAAAGAGGAAACAGGTACACTAGATCGTAGACCCAAGGGACCTCCAGAGATCTATGTCAGACTTTTAAAAGAATGGGAAAGTTAAAATCGGATACTTCGGTTTTCTCGCCGGTCACCAGGAGGGTGAGGCCTCAGGTGTTCTGAGGTCTTTAGATGCCAGTAGAAGTTTTATTAAATGAATATATATATATATATATATATATATATATATATATATATTATTTGAGATTTGTTTCTTACTTTATTTTAGGAGAGCAATTTAAGTTGGGACAAATCTTATTTATGATTATGACGTTTTTCCTTGTCCTTGTCCTTTGATATATACTTTTTGCTTAGAGGCTAAATAATTTGTCTCTGTGTAATTTTGCTTCTCTTTTTTAAACTATATGTTTTTGTCTAAATAAGAATACCCTCACAGAGGATATATGTTTTCCTTTATATGCCTCTGCTTTACCCTCTAACATGGATAATGGGAACAAGGGACACTACTTGCGCTATAAATTACAGAAAGAAGACCCACACCACAATAATACACGGTCCCTACAACCTAGTGTAAAACTATTACATAAAACAAATAGAATTGTGGGTGCCTAAAAGGCCAGTCTAAAAAGTGTGATATAGGATGATATATAATATATATATAATCCCCAATATTCTATTTGCACCCCCATTGGCTTGAGGAGGAGTTTAAAAAAGATAACAAGTGACTACTACCTGCCCGTCTGCATTTAAGGAAAGCCACATCCATGATCACCTATCCACATCCTGAAGTGCCTAAACCCCACCCCTAGACTTCCAAGCTCCACCTTCTGCTCTTAGGAGTGTTTTCTGCCTATAATAGGGTTTCTGGGAATGACATTGCTTAGTTTATATTATACAACTGTAACCAGGACAGAGACATATTTATGCTAAGGCAAACAAGGCACTTGCCTAGGTTGGCAGATTTGGGGGGCAGCACTTTTTGAGTCTCACTACATGCACATTGCACTACACACACTAACACAGCATACACAGACTCACCATACACACACATAAACATATATACACACGCGCACTTGAACATGAACATTTACTTTGAAAATGCCATGAACAAAAGTCACATTACACCCTCACCTAAAATTATTATGGTAAAAAAAGGCCTAAAACATGTGTGGTCAGCAGAATTTTGAGGGCCTAGGGCAGCATGAAACCTACATACGCCACTGAGCCACGATGAACAATATGAGTAATAGGTATTTTAATGATTTTTTTTTTCTAAGTACAACAGCATAGCAGTGCTTTAAATAATGAATTAGAGAAGGAAGATGGAAGCATAATTATATGCCAGAGCAATTCCTTTGGTTAAATAATGAATTATATCCAGTTACTTTGCATCGCACTGCACCAGAGAAGCCCAGCAAATAATCCATCGCCTGGACATTCTGTCATAGCGTAAAATATCAAATATAGATTTGATAATGCTAATGTGCAATGTGTTCTTGAAATTATCATTATTTTATTTCCAGTTGTTTACGTATTGTTGCATCATGAATCATGATACTTAAAACGTTAAAAGTTAAATTGCTCCTGTTTTGGAATGTTTCTTTAAGCAGCACAACAATAAAAGAATGTGTCATTGATGCACACGTATCATTAGTCTACAATACAAAAGTTATATTTTAACATCTTTGATGTTGCATTACATTACATTATTCCTCTGGTGAAGTCTCTCTAGATTTTCTGAGCCAATGAAAATGACTTCTGACAGGAAATATTTCATCTATCCCACATTAGGCACTAAATACCTAAAAAAAAATCACATGTCAAGTAAAGCTTTCAAAATGACAGCTAAATGATTTGAGGCACCATGTAACCAACCAAAATCAAACTTTACAGATGCTCTCTTACTATTGTATCTAAGTCTCTTAGCTGACACTTTAGAAGTTTGCTTTTGCCAATAGTCGTAAACTGCGTGTCATTGCTGACAGATATTTTACAGAAAACAATTTCCATGAAAGCTATCAAACCACAGCAATGTATCTAGAACATTGATCATTCAATGCAGCTATGTTTCATAGACTTCTAATAAAGATAAATAATTTGATTATTTTTCTGGTTGTAATGTTTTAATGTGGTAAAAGCAGTTTCCTAACACATTAAACTCCAGGAGTGATATATGCAGAAAAGATTTAAACAGAACCTCTCCGCTTTTGATGATATGTGGTTAAAGGGACACAAAACCTAATTTTTTTCTTTCATGATTTAGAAAGAGCATGCAGTTTTAAACAACTTTCTAATTTACTTCTATAATCTAATTTGTTTAATTCTCTCGATATTCTTAACTGAAAATCATATCTAGATAGGCTCAGTAGCTGCTGATTGGTTGCTGCACATAGATGCCTCCTGTGATTGGCTCTCCCATGTGCATTGCTCTTTCTTCAACAAAGGATATCTAAAACATGAAGCAAATTAGGTAATAGAAGTAAATTGGAAAGTTGTTTAAAATTGTATTCTCTATCTGAATCATGAAAGAAAAAAAATGTGGGTTTAGTGTCCCTTTAAGGTAAAAAATACAATTTCAAAAACCTATTTCATATATATGACTAGAACAATAATGGGGGAATGGTGCTGGAACTGTGTTTCTTTCTCAAAAATAAATATTTATACCGTCTTTAAAAATAGGGGTAACAAGATACTCTATAGGCCCCATGTTGGATGTAAAAATGGTGGTGGATACTTCATCCACAAGACATCAAATTTAGAGAAAAAAAAAACTAAGCAGTCAAGGAAACGGCATTACCCTCTTTACAAAATAAAAAAATAATAAAAAATAAATAAAAGGGGAATGATATACACACTAAATGCTGTCCTGGACGTCTGCTTTATACTGTAAAAATCTGCTTTTGTTGTGTATTTGGCATGAACGGCCTGGGAGGGAATAAGACATAAACTGTATCAATTTGATGCATATTGTGGCATTCCTGAATCTCATTCAGTTTACAGATTAGATTAAATAAAATTCAATTTGAATACAATTTTATTGTATAATGTGCTACATTTACTAAATTTACATTTGCTGTTTTGGGGTACAACTGAGTAGACCAGGCTGTGGAAAACCATTGAGGAACGTGGTAAGTGCTCCCCAATAATCTTTTGTTTACATCATGGCAAATACGTAGTAGAAGAGTTATAAAATGGAGCAGGAGGTAAATTATTTATTAGTATTTGTTCATATTATTAAAGTTACCACATTTATTTTTTTGCCCACCTCTGAACCAGTGAGATAGTGGGTAGTTTATTTTGATAATTTAAGTGCTTGCAATATCTCTTCAAATCCCTTGATCACTGCTTTAAACTCTGTTGGGTCAATTCATTAACATGGAATACAAGGATGATATTCTTTATGCTCGTGCGCAGTTACCAAAACGTACTCTTTATCAGTGTTGTATCTTGATCCTGTTTACAATTAAATTATCTCCTTGCAACTGAGGTGGCAGTTTGAAGGGATGTGTTGATTTGTGGTATTTGTCACATTTAAATGATTGTAGGGGCAACATAACTGTAGTTTCATACACGTGAAAGTGCCTCATCTCTACTATACCAACATTCTGATTGTCTCCTTTGCTCTATGTTTTTAGGGTGTTGCCTAACCAACTTATCTATCGACTATCAACTCGACTATCAGCTCTTCTGCGCAAATCCTGAGCCTTTTTCACAGAACCCCAGGCCACACTATTAGGAGGCTTAGCACAATGGATTCTAGAGCCTGCACTAAAGAAACTCTTCCTTTAATGCAAGCTCTGGGATCAACAACACTATGGGGCCGATTTACCAATGTCTGAAGGACATGATACGCTGTAGCGTATTATGTCCGCCAGACATCGCTAAATGCCAACAGCATATGCTGTCGGCATTTAACATTACACAAGCAGTTCTGGTGAACTGCTTGTGCAATGCTGCCCCCTGCAGATTTATGGCCAATCGGCCGCTAGCAGGGGGTGTTAAGACCGTTGCTTAATAACTGCTGTTTCCGGCAAGCCTGAAGGCTTCCGCAGAAACAGAGGCATCAGGGGCCATTCGGCCCTTGATAAATCGGCACCTATCCCACCTATTTACTTGGCTCAGTGCGCTTGAGGTAAGGGTTTAACCCTTTACAGCTAATTACAAACAAACAAATGAATACTGACAAATGTTTTCAGTTTTTGTTTGTTTTATTTAAATGAGTGCATTTGTTTGGATATTCCTTTTATGAAAACTAAATCAATATCAGTGTTCTCCTCACAAACTGACATTTGTATCTAAATGAATGCACAAACCTAGATTTTACTGTACATAGGACACACAGAGCATCTATCTGTATCACCACTGTCTGTCTTAGCAGGTGTAGTCTCTTTATATTGTGTAAATAGTTGAAGCAATTATTATAATTATCTTTATCAGTAATAAAATACAGGGAAGGCAGACTAGGATTAAAGGGTCACTAAACTCAGAATATGAAACCCCAATATTTTAATTTTTGATTCTGAACATACAATTTAATTTTTTTTCCAATTTACTTCTATTATCAAATTTGCTTCATTCCCATGGTATTCTTTGTTGAAGAGATACTTACACCTAGATTACGAGTCTTGCGTTAGCCGTAAAAAGCAGCGTTGAGAGGTCCCAACGCTGCTTTTTAACGCCCGCTGGTATTACGAGTCTTGAAATGACAGGTGTACCGCTCACTTTTTTGGTCAGACTTGAAAACACCACAAATTTACTTACGTCAATTGCGTAGCCTATATTTTCAATGGGACTTGCATAACGCTGGTATTATGAGTCTTCCAAAAAGTGAGCGGTACAGCCTCTCCTGTCAAGACTGATACCGCATTTAAAAGTCAGTAGTTAAGAGTTTTATGGGCTAATGCCGTAGTATAAAACTCTTAACTAAAGTGTTAAAAAGTACATTAACACCCATAAACTACCTATTAACCCCTAAACCGAGGCCCCCCCCCCCCCACATCGCAAACACTAAAAAAATATTTGTAACCCCTAATCTGCCGAACCGGACATCGCCGCCACTATAAAAAATATATTAACCCCTAAACCGCCACACTCCTGCATCGCAAACACTAGTTAAATTTTATTATCCCCTAATCTGCCGTCCCTAACATCGCAGACACCTACCTACATTTATTAACCCCTAATCTGCCGCCCCCAACGTCTCTGCGACTATATTAAATGTATTAACCCCTAAATATAAGTCTAACCCTTACACCCCCCTAACTTAAATATAATTTAAATAAATCTAAATAAAATAACTATCATTAACTAAATTATTCCTATTTTAAACTAAATACTTACCTATAAAATAAACCCTAAGCTAGCTACAATATAACTAATAGTTACATTGTAGCTAGCTTAGGATTTATTTTTATTTTACAGGCAACTTTGTATTTATTTTAACTAGGTAGAATAGTTATTAAATAGTTATTAACTATTTAATAGCTACCTGGTTAAAATAAATTCAAATTTACCTGTAAAATAAATCCTAATCTAAGTTACAATTACACCTAACACTACACTATAATTAAATGAATTACCTAAACTAAATACAATTAAATACAATTTAAAAAATTACCTAAAGTACAACCCCCCCCACTAAATTCCAGAAAATAATAAAATAATTACAAGTTTTTAATAAAATAAAAAAGCCCCCCAAAATAATAAAAAGCCCTAACCTATACTAAATTACAAATAGCCCTTAAAAGGCCTTTTGCGGGGCATTGCTCCAAAGTAATCAGCTCTATTACCTGTAAAAAAAAGTAACATACCCCCCAACATTAAAACCCACCACCCACACACTCAACCCTACTCTAAAACCCACCCAATACCCCCTTAATAAAACCTAACACTAACCCGTTGAAGATCACCCTACCTTGAGAAGTCTTCACCCAACCGGGCCGAAGTCCTCAACGAAGCCGGGCGAAGTGGTCCTCCAGACGGGCAGAAGTCTTCATCCAGGCGGCATCTTCTATCTTCATCCATCCGGCGCGGAGCAGCTCCATCTTCAACACATCCCACGCGGAGCATCCTCTTCAAACAAAGTCCAACTGAAGGATGAAGGTTCCTTTAAATGAGGTCATCCAAGATGGCGTCCCTTGAATTCCGATTGGCTGATAGAATTCTATCAGCCAATCAGAATTAAGGTAGAAAAAATCCTATTGGCTGATGCAATCAGCCAATAGGATTGAGTTTGCATTCTATTGGCTGATCCAATCAGCCAACAGAATGCCAACTCAATCCTATTGGCTGATTGCATCTAGAATTCTATCAGCCAATCGGAATTCAAGGGACGCCATCTTGGATGACGTCATTTAAAGGAACCTTCTTTCTTCAGTTGGACTTCGTTTGAAGAGGATGCTCCGCATCAGATGTATTGAAGATGGTGCCGCTCCGCGCCGGATGAAGATAGAAGATGCCGCCTGGATGAATACTTCTGCCCGTCTGGAGGACCACTTCACCCGGATTCGTTGATGACTTCGGCCCGGCTGGGTGAAGACTTCTCAAGGTAGGGTGATCTTCAAGGGGTTTGTGTTAGATTTTATTAAGGGGGTATTGGGTGGGTTTTAGAGTAGGGTTGGGTGTGTGGGTGGTGGGTTTTAATGTTGGGGGGCTATTGTATTTTTTTTTACAGGTAATAGAGCTGATTACTTTGGGGCAATGTCCCGCAAAAGGCCCTTTTAAGGGCTATTTGTAATTTAGTATAGGGTAGGGCTTTTTATTATTTTGGGGCGCTTTTTATTTTATTAGAGGGATTAGATTAGGTGTAATTAGTTTAAAAAACTTGTAATTATTTTATTATTTTCTGTAATTTAGTGGGGGGGGTTCGTACTTTAGATCATTTTTTAAAATTGTATTTAATTGTATTTAGTTTAGGTAATTAATTTAAATATAGTGTAGTGTTAGGTGTAATTGTAACTTAGGTTAGGATTTATTTTACAGGTAAATTTGAATTTATTTTAACTAGGTAGCAATTAAATAAATAAATAAATAAATAAATAAATAAATAAAATAAATAAATTAACTATTTAATAACTATTCTACCTAGTTAAAATAAATACAAACTTGCCTGTAAAATAAAAATAAACTCTAAGCTAGATACAATGTAACTATTAGTTATATTGTAGCTAGCTTAGGGTTTATATTATAGGTAAGTATTTAGTTTTAAATGGGAATAATTTAGTTAATGATAGTTATTTTATTTAGATTTATTTAAATTACATTTAAGTTAGGGGGTGTTAGGTTTGGGGTTAGACTTAGATTTAGGGGTTAATAACTTTAATATAGTGGTGGTGACTTTGGGGGCGGCAGATTAGGTGTTAATAAGTGTAGGTAGGTTGCAGCGACATTGGGGTGGCAGATTAGGGGTTAATAAATATAATGTAGGTGTCGGCGATGTTGGGGGCGGCAGATTAGGGGTTCATAAGTATAATGTAGGTGGCAGCGGTGTCCGGAGTGGCAGATAAGGGGTTAATAATATAATGTAGGTGTCGGCGATGTCGGGGGCGGCAGATTAGGGGTTAATAAGTGTAAGATTAGGGGTGTTTAGACTCGGGGTTCAAGTTAGGATGTTAGGTGTAGACATAAAATGTATTTCCCCATAGGAATCAATGGGGCTGCGTTAGGAGCTTTACGCTGCTTTTTTGCAGGTGTTAGGTTTTTTTTCAGTCGGCTCTTCCCCATTGATTCCCATGGGGGAATCGTGCACAAGCACGTTTTGGCAGCTCACTGCTACCGTAAGCAGCGCTGGTATTGAGGTGAGATGTGGAGCTAAATTTTGCTCTGTGCTCACTTTTTTTAAAAACCCGTAATACCAGCGTTGTCTGTAGGTGAGCGGTGAGGGAAAACTGCTCGTTAGCACCGCACAGCATTACCGACAAAACTCGTAATCTAGGTGTTAGGCAGGTATCTGGAACACTACATGGCAGGAAATAGTGCTGCCATCTAGTGCTCTAGCAAATGTTTTATATTCTTGCAAAACCGCCATATAGTGTTCCAGACACGTGCACACTCCTGAGCTTACTTTCCTGCTTTTTATAAAAGATATCAAGCGAACAAAGAAAATTTGAAAATAGAAGTGAATTAAAAAGTTTACAATTGCAGGCTCTATTTGAATCATGAAAGCACAATTTTGGGTTTCATGTCCCTTTAGCTGCTGATAAACACTGTGCATTTAAAATGCTTTAATATCTCAGAAGGAAAGAAACATTGTTTGGCACAATTTCACATCAGGAAGTATTGCTAACAAACCTACGTAGAACTGTCAACTTTGTGTGCCCCTCCTTGTCACCAATTATTGCAAAAATGACTTGGGCACACAAACAATAGGCCAAACAATTTGAAGTGCTAAGGGTTCTGACGTTTTCTGGCTTATAGGAAAGGAAATATACCAAAAGACAATACTCCTGTTTAAGATTATCTTGTTGAAAAGGGAAAATGCAAACAACATTTTTTTTAAAATATTTTGTACAATAATACATTGTTCTGAAATGGGAACTGATTTATTTCTAAACAGATTTATGTTTAAGTTGAGTTTTGACAGCGCTGGTATTTTTGGGTAATTTCCTTATTACTGGCAACCTTATCTTATTAGCAATGAATAACTATGGCACATTTATCAGAAGTTTCATTTAATTTAGCAACATTTCTTCTGTGCTTATGTGTCAAAGATTGGGGTGATTCGTTTGTCAAATGTTAAGCATTTTTGGTCACTAAAACATCAGTTTATTGAAATAGTAAACTATGTCCGCAACTTTTGCAGCAAGAAAAATATAAAATTGAATGCAGAGATTAAACTAAGGAATTAAATGTCCCTTTGCTAATGACTATTCAGACACTATTTTGGAGCCCATCTGTATATAAATATAATTTGTGGCTTAAAGGGACAGTCTACTTGATTTTTTTTTTTTATTGTTTAAAAAGCTAGATAATTCTTTACTACCAATTCTCCAGCTTTTCACAATCAACATTGTAATACTAATATACTTAATAAACACTGTTCATCTGTTTCTAAGCCCCAACAGGCTTCCCCTTATCTTAGTATTTTTTAAATCTTGCAAAACAGCCATACAGTTATAGTTCATGTGTGCCTTATAGATAACATTGTGCTCACTCCTATGGAGAATGATAATGGTTATGCAAGAACCAGCACTAATTGACTAAAATGCAAAATTGTAAAAAGCACTGAGATAAGGGGCAGTCGGTAGGGGATTAGATAGAGGTAATCATAGAGGTATAAATATATATTAATATAACTGTATTGGTTATGCAAAACTGGGGAATGGGTAATAAAGGGATTATCATTTTTTTTTTTTTAAACAATAACAATTTTAAAGTACACTGTCCCTTTAAATTTGAAGGTGTGCTGGCTCCTCTACATTTTTGTGTATTCATTTAACAGTCTACTATCTTATAATGTCTGACCCTCTCCAAAATCAGATTTAAGTGAGACCTATTGTATTTATTTTAAGTTTTGAGATATGCTCCATTATCTAAAAGTATGACAGATGTAGAATGTTAGCTCTTGTGTCAAGGTCTAATTTATATCGGGATTAATTCCGACTTCAGGATCTGGATTACATCTGGAATTTCTTTGGCATTTTAGTAGCAAGTTTATCATATATTGTACAGATTCTTTAAATAAAACCTATTTTTGTTTTAGATAGTGGTTTATTATAACTATCATTATTGTTATTATTTATTAGTAACGTGCTAATAAATGTATTGAGGTTGTCAGAAGTGATAAATTCAGGGACATCATATAAAAGTTAATACTAGTGTTTCCCATAGAACGTATAGCTGCCACTATTTCTAACTAGCTTCAAGTGTGATGAGTGACCCATTGCTATTCATAGTATTAGGATGTCAGCTATGGTAAGGCTTAGTCACTACCAATAGTTGGTCACTTAGGATCTATACCAACTTATTTAAAGGCACCATAGGTGCTGCATACTTGTGGTTAAGCATCTCGGGCTAGACTTGCAGTTGTGGGATTTGCTACTTACAGGGACCAAGTAGTGTTATTTATTAGATTTAAAGGGACGTCACCCAAATGCTGAATCATTTGAAAGTGATGCAACATATCTGTAAAAAACTGACAAAAAATAATACATGAACAATTCTTTGTAAAAAAGGAAGTTATTTTACCACAAAATTTCTTCAGCACCCACATCCCATTGTAAAGGGACTTTAAACATTTAATCAGGATGCTAGTCCTGGGACTTGCAAGGGAGAGTTGATCTGGCATGTGCAGACACAATCACTTTTTTTCTCTCCTCAATTTATAGATGTTACAATGAAATCTCACAAGATAATGGTGAAATTCAACAAGGTCACAGTAAAGTGTGAGCTCAACACTGATAATTCTGATTGGTTGTTTTGTTTTCACCATGCAGATGAAAGTAAAAAGAGAACCCAAAAGATAACTCCCCACAGAGCACTTACTCTGGTGAGCTAAATACATTTTAAATTAAATATTAGAGATGCTCATGTGATATTTTCTAGACAGTTTTTTTTAGATATGCTGCATAACTTTCAAATAATTTAGCTCATGATTAACATCTCTTTAAATTAATTCCAATATCTGTATATGGTGGCTGGAAAATAACATCTACATTTAAAAAAAGAAAAAATGAAAAAAAAAGAAAAGAATGCATAACAATAAAAAATAATGTAATAATTTAATTCCATATATTTTGTATACCTTTTCCAGCACAAATCATACAATGGCCTCTAGTTATGAAGTCATCTACTTACTTGCATTCGATGGCCCCAATACGCGCGCCTAAGCTCGCTTAACATCGCCGCCGAAGACCAGAATACGTTCGCCAAATTTATCAAGAAAGCTGTCAAAAAGCCGCGCACCAAGTACAGTGCGATGAGCAGCGGACTGTTGTTAACTAACAATCATCGATCTCGCTGCTCATCGGCTTACGCAACTATAATAAATATATTAACCCCTAAACAGCCGCTCCCGCACCCTGCCGCCACCTACATTGTACCTATTAACCCCTAATCTGCCGCCCCCTATACTGCCGCCTCCTATATTCAAGTTATTAACCCCTATCCTGCGGATCCCGGACCCCGTCGCAACTAAATAAATTGTTTAACCCCTAAACCGCCACACCCGGAGTCCACCGCCACCAATATTTAAAAGTTATTAACCCCTATCCTGCCCCCCACTACACCGCCGCCATCTACATTAAACTCATTAACCCCTAAACCGCCGCTCCCGGACCCCGCCGCAACTAAATTAAATGTTTAACCCCTAAACCGCCGCCACCTATATTTAACTTATTAACCCCTATCCTGACCCCCTATACCGTCGCCACCTATATTAAACTTATTAACCCCTAAACCTAAGTCTAACACTAACACTAACACCCCCTAACTTAAATATTATTTTAATAAATCTAAATACATATTACTCGTATTACCTAAATTAATCCTATTTAAAACTAAATACTTGCCTGTAAAATAAACCCTAAGATAGCTACAATATAACTATTAATTATTTTGTAGCTATTTTAGGATTTATTTTTATTTTACAGGCAACTTTGTATTTATTTTAACTAGGTACATTAGTTATTAAATAGTTATTAACTATTTAATAACTACCTAGCTAAAATACTTACAAAATTACCTGTAAAATAAATCCTAACCTAAGTTACAATTAAACCTAAAACTACACTATCATTAAATTAATTAAATAAATTAACTACAATTACCTAACATTAAATTAAATAAACTATAGTACCAAAAAAAAAAAATTTCAGAAAATAAAAAAGAATTACAAGAAGTTTAAACTAATTACACCTAATCTAATCCCCCTATAAAAATAATAAAGCCCCCCAAAATAAAAAAATGCCCTACCCTATTCTAAATTACAAAGTAACCAGCTCTTTTACCAGCCCTTAAAAGGGCTTTTGCGGGGCATTGCCCCAAAGTAATCAGCTCTTTTACCTGTAAAAAAAAAATACAACCCCCCCAACATTAAAACCCACCACCCACATACCCCTACTCTAACCCACCAAAACCCCCCTTAAAAAAACCTAACACTAACCCCCTGAAGATCCCCCTACCTTGAGCCGTCTTCACCCAGCCGGGCCAAATTCTAAATCCAAGTGGTGCAGAAGAGGTCCTCCATCCATTAGAAGTCTTCATCCAGGTGGCGTCTTCAATCTTCATCCATCCGGAGCGGAGCCATCTTCCAAGGAGCTGATGCGGAGCCATTCTCTTCAACCGACGACTGAATGACGAATGAAGGTTCCTTTAAGGGACGTCAACCAAAATGACATCCCTCGAATTCCGATTGGCTGATAGGATTCTATCAGCCAATCGAATTAAGGTAGGAAAAATCTGATTGGCTGATTCAATCAGCCAATCAGATTGAAGTTCAATCCGATTGGCTGATCCAATCAGCCAATCGGATTGAGCTCGCATTCTATTGGCTGATTGGAACAGCCAATAGAATGCAAGCTCAATCCGATTGGCTGCGGAATTCCAGCATATTTGCGGTTGACGGCTTGATAACTAGAGGCCAATGTATCCAAAAAGAATGAATATAAATGTAATTAAAGGGATATTAAACATTTTGAGATTGTAATATAAAATGATAAATTGTATATATAAAAAAGACTCTCTGAAATATACATACATTGTTTATTTCTTTCATGTAATTGGCAATGAGTCCATGAGCTAGTGACGTACGGGATATACAATCCTACCAGGAGGGGCAAAGTTTCCCAAACCTCAAAATTCCTATAAATACACCCCTCACCACACCCACAATTCGGTTTTACAAACTTTGCCTCCTATGGAGGTGGTGAAGTAAGTTTGTGCTTACATTTCTACGTTGACATGCGCTTTTCAGCATTTTGAAGCCCGATTCCTCTCAGAGTAGAATGTCAGAGGGATGTGAAGGGAGTATCACCTATTGAATGCAATGGTTTTCCTCATGGGAGATCTATTTCATAGGTTCTCTGTTATAGGTCGTAGAGATTCATCTCCTACCTCCCTTTTCAGATCAACGATATATACTCTCATATACCATTACCTCTACTGATAACTGTTTCAGTACTGGTTTGTCTATCTGCTATATGTGGATGGGTGTCTTTCGGTAAGTTCAGTTTTTATTACTTAAGACACCCCAGCTATGGTTTGGCACTTTATGCATTTATATAAAGTTCTAAATATATGTATTTTACCTATATTTGCCATGAGTCAGGTTCATGTATTTCCTTGTGCAGACAGTCAGTTTCATATTTGGGGAAAATAAACATATTAAGAAATATTTTTTCTTACCTGGGGTTTAGTGTTTTTTTCAGATTGACTACATTTTTCTTGCAAATTGCGGGCAGTACTAGGCCCGCAGGGGCGCCAAATGCTAGACTTTATTGCGTCATTCTTGGCGCGAGATTTTTTTGCCGCAAAAGTACGTCTGTTGACACAAATTCGTCATTTCCGGTGTCGTAGTTGACGCCGAGACCTTACACAGGGTTGCGTCGTTAGTGATGCAAGTGTGTCATTTCCGAATGTTGTTGGCGCCAAAATAATTTCAATTACGTTGTGCGTCATACTTGGTGCCAAATTTTTCATTAATTTATTACCCCATTGCTATTTGCCTCTTGCCTTTTTCTATGTCAGAGGGCTGTGCTATTTGCATTTTTTTCCCATTCCTGAAACTGTCATATAAGGAAATTGATAATTTTGCTTTATATGTTGTTTTTTCTTTTACATTTTGCAAGATGTCTCAATCTGATCTTGACTCAGAAGTATCTGTTAGAACTTTGCTGCCTGACATTGGTTCTACCAAAGCTAAGTGCATTTGTTGTAATATTGTGGAAATTATATCTCCGAATGTCATTTGTAATAGTTTTACATGCAGAGAATGTATCCATCAGTAATAGTACATTGCCAGTTGCAGTTCCTTCAACTTCTAATGTACATGATATACCTATGAATTTTAAAGAATTTGTTACTGATTCTATTCAGAAGGCTTTGTCTGCATTTCTGCCTTCTAATAAACGTAAAAGGTCTTTTGAAACTTCTCATAAAGTTGATGAAATTTCAAATGACCGACAACATAATGATTTATCCTCCTCTGATGAGGATCTATCTGATTCAGAAGATCCTTCCTCAGATATTGACACTGACAAATCTACTTATTTATTTAAAATAGAGTATATTCGTTCTTTGTTAAAAGAAGTGTTAATTACTTTGGATATTGAGGAAGCCAGTCCTCTTGACGTTAAGACTAGTAAACGTTTAAATGCTGTTTTTAAACCTCCTGTGGTTACTCCAGAGGTTATTCCTATTCCTGATGCTATTTCTGATATGATTTCTAAGGAGTGGAATAAGCCAGGTACTCCTTTTATTCCTTCTTCAAGGTTTAAAAAATTGTATCCTTTGATGGGGCTATCTCTACTCTTGCTAAACATACCACTATTCCTATGGAAGATAGTACTTCTTTTAAAGACCCTTTAGATAGGAAACTTGAATTGTATCTAAGGAAAGACTATTTATATTCAGGTCATCTTCTTAGGCCTGCAATTTCTTTGGCTGATGTTGCGGCTGCATCAACTTTTTGGTTGAAGAATTTAGCGCAACAAGAATTGGATTCTGACATATCTAGTATTGTTCACTTACTGCAACATGCTAATCATTTTATTTGTGATGCCATTTTTGATATTATCAAAATTGATGTTAGATCCATGTCTTTAGCTATTTTAGCTAGAAGAGCTTTGTGGCTTAAATCTTGGAATGCTGATATGACATCTACGTCTAGATTATTATCTCTT
This sequence comes from Bombina bombina, assembly GCF_027579735.1. NCBI lineage: Eukaryota > Metazoa > Chordata > Amphibia > Anura > Bombinatoridae > Bombina > Bombina bombina. The sequence continues at coordinate 610,637,739 of NC_069503.1, read as the reverse complement.
TCATTCCAAGGTAATAATTTATTTGGTTCTCAGTTGGATTCTATTATTTCAACTTTTACTGGGGGAAAGGGAGTTTTTCTGCCTCAGGATAAAAAAACCTAAGGGTAAATCTAAGGCTTCTAACCGTTTTCGTTCCTTTCGTCAAAATAAGGAACAAAAATCCAATCCTTCCCCCAAGTAATCTGTTTCCAATTGGAAGCCTTCCTCAAATTGAATAAATCCAAGCCTATAAGAAAACAAAGTCAGCCCCTAAGTCCGCATGAAGATGCGGCCCTCATTCCAGCTCAGCTGGTAGGGGGCAGATTAGGGTTTTTCAAGGATATTTGGATAAATTCTGTCCAAAATCAATTGATTCAGAGCATTGTCTCTCAAGGGTATCGAATAGGATTCAGAGTAAGACCTCCTGTGAGAAGATTTTTTCTCTCACGTATCCCAGCAAATCCAGTAAAAGCTCAGGCTTTCCTAAAGTGTGTTTCAGACCTGAAGTCTTCAGGGGTAATCATGCCAGTTCCTTTTCAGGAACAAGGTCTGGGGTTTTATTCAAATCTATTCATTGTCCCAAAGAAGGAAAATTCATTCAGACCAGTTCTGGATCTGAAAATTTTGAATCATTATGTAAAAGTACCAAATTTCAAGATGGTGACTATAAGGAATATTCTGCCTTTTGTTCAGCAAGGACATTATATGTCTACAATAGACTTACAGGATGCATGCCTTCATATTCCGATTCATCCAGAACATTATCTATTCCTGAGATTCTCTTTTCTAGACAAGCATTACCAATTTGTTGCTCTTCCATTTGGCCTAGCAACAGCTCCAATAATCTTTTCAAAGGTTCTAGGTGCCCTACTCTCTGTAATCAGAGAGCAGGGTATTGCGGTGTTTCCTTAATTGGATGATATCTTGGTACTTGCTCAGTCTTTACGCTCTGCAGAATCTCACATGAATCAACTAGTGTTGTTTCTTCAAAGACATGGTTGGATGATCAATTTACCAAAAACAGACAAGAGATGTTTGAAATTGGTTGCACCCTGTCGGCACCTTCAGTCTCAGTCATTCCCTTCAGTGGCTATGTGCATGGAAGTTTTAGGCCTCATGACTGCAGCATCAGATGCAATTCCTTTTGCTTGTTTTCACATGAGACCTCTCCAGCTTTGTATGCTGAATCAATGGTGCAGGGATTATACAAAGATATCACAATTAATATCCTTAAATCCCAATGTTCAACACTCTCTGACGTGGTGGTTAAATCACCAGCGTTTAGTTCAAGGGGCTTCCTTTGTTCGGCCAACCTGGACTGTGATCACTACAGATGCAAGTCTTTCAGGTTGGGGAGCTGTTTGGGTATCTCTGACAGCTCAAGGGGTTTGGAAATCTCAAGAGGAGAGATTACCAATCAATATTTTAGAACTCTGTGCAATTCTCAGAGCTCTTCAGTTTTGGCCTCTGTTGAAGAGAGAACCATTTATTTGCTTTCAGACAGACAATATCACAACTGTGGCATATGTCAATCATCAGGGTGGGACTCACAGTCCCCAAGCTATGAAAGAAGTATCTCGGATACTTGCTTGGGCCGAATCTAGCTCCTGTCTAATCTCTGTGGTGCATATCCCAGGTGTAGACAATTGGGAGGCGGATTATCTCAGCCGTCAGACTTTACATCCAGGGGAGTGGTCCCTCCATCCAGATGTGTTTTCTCAGATTGTTCAGATGTGGGGTCTTCCAGAGATAGATCTGATGGCCTCTCATCTAAACAAGAAACTTCCCAGATACCTGTCCAGGTCCAGGGATGTTCAGGCGGAAGCAATGGATGCACTGACACTTCCTTGGTATTATCATCCTGCTTACATTTTCCCGCCTCTAGTTCTTCTTCCAAGAGTGATCTCCAAAATCATCATGGAACAATAATTTGTGTTGCTGGAGGCTCCAGCATGGCCACACAGGTTTTGGTATGCAGATCTTGTTCGGATGTCCAGTTGCCAACCTTGGCCACTTCCGTGAAGGCTGGACCTACTGTTTCAAGGTCCGTTTTTCCATCAGGATCTCAAATCATTAAATGTGAAGGTATGGAAATTGAACGCTTAGTGCTAAGTCATAGAGTTTTCTCTGACTCAGTGATTAATACTATGTTACAAGCTCGTAAATCTGTCTATAGAAAGATTTATTATCGAGTTTGGAAGACCTACATTTCATGGTGTTCTCATAAATTCTCTTGGCATTCTTTTAGAATCCGTAGAATTTTACAGTTTCTTCAGGATGGTTTGGATAAGGGTTTGTCTGCAAGTTTTTTTATTTGTTAAGTTGTTTTATTTCACAGAAAGATTGCTAAACTTCCTGATATTTACTGTTTTGTACAGGCTTTAGTTCGTATTAAGCTCGTCATTAAATCAATTTCTCCTCCTTGGAGTCTTAATTTGGTTTTGAAGGCGTTACAGGCTCCTCCATCCTTAGGACATTAAACTTCTTTCTTAGAAAGTGTTGTTCCTTTTAGCTATCTCTTCTGCTAGAAGAGTTTCTGAGCTATCTGCTCTTTCTTGTGAGTCTCCTTTTCTGATTTATCATCAGGATAAGGCGGTTTTGCGGACTTCATTTAAATTTTTACCTAAGGTTGTGAATTCTAACAACATTATTAGAGAAATTGTTGTCCCTTCCTTGTGTCCTAATCCTAAGAATTCTTTGGAAAGATCTTTACATTCTTTGAATGTGGTGAGAGCTTTAAAATATTATGTTGAAGCTACTAAAGATTTCAGGAAGACTTCTAGTCTATTTGTTATATTTTCTGGTCCTAGGAAAGGTCAGAAGGCTTCTACTATTTCCTTGGCTTCTTGGTTAAAGCTTTTGATTCTTCAAGCTTATTTGGAGTCGGGTCAGACCCCGCCTCAGAGAATTACAGTTCATTCTTCTAGATCAGTCTCCACTTTGTGGGCTTTAAAGAATGAAACTTCAGTTGATCAGATTTGCAAAGCGGCAACTTGGTCCTCTTTGCATACGTTTACTAAATTCTCCAGTTTTGATGTATTTGCTTCTTCAGAAGCAGTTTTTGGTAGAAAAGTTCTTCAGGCAGCTGTTTCAGTTTGATTCTTCTGCTGATGTTTTAAGTTTTTCTTGTCATTAAAGAATAAACTTATAATTTTGGTTGTGGATCATTTTTTCAGTGGAAAATTGCTGTTTTTTATTTTATCCCTCCCTCTCTAGTGACTCTTGCGTAGAGTTCCAAATCTTGGGTATTGATATCCCATACGTCACTAGCTCATGCACTCTTGCCAATTACATGCAAGAAAACATAATTTATGTAAGAATTTACCTGATAAATTCATTTCTTTCATATTGAATAGAGTCCATGAGGCCCTTTTTACTCCTTTCTTTATCACCCCACTACTTGGCTATTTGTTAAACTGAATTGTGGGTGTGGTGAGGGGTGTATTTATAGGCATTTTGAGGTTTGGGAAACTTTGCCCCTCCTGGTAGGATTGTATATCCCATACATCACTAGCTCATGGACTCTTGCCAATATGAAAGAAATGAATTTATCAGGTAAATTCTTACATAAATTATGTTTTTGTCCCTTTTCCTGTAATTCCATTCTGAAATTGTGAGCTTTTCAGTTCCTGTTAGAAATGGAAGTGCAGAGCACTGTTATATTCCACAATAGCCATTGGCTGCTTACTCTAATTACATATTTTTAACTGTCCCTAATTGGCTAAAGCAGAAAAGGTAGCCTAAGTTACAACAAGGCAGCTCCCACTGTTTTATAGACACTAAAACTTTGTACTTATTTTGTCAATATTTAAACAGCTAAGGAAACTTAATAAAAATGAATCTGCAAGGTATTCTCAAACTAATCTGTGCTTTGAATTCATCATCCTACCTAGCATTTATGTAGTGTTTAATGTCCCTTTAAAGCATTTACTCTTCCTAAAACCATCTTTAAATAAACTTTACTATATATAAAAAAAACTAATACATTTTTCCCAAGCTTTTACAAGTTGTGTGGAAACAAAATGGCAGTAATACTAACAGTAGGTCTGTCTTCCTTCTAATTGGTTAATTATAATTTAATTAAATAATTATGCCTCTTTTATTACCTTTCCAATTAGAAGATAGGATTTGAATTGGTAAAATTGCTTTTGACCATCAAATAAATTTACGCACTGTGGCAGACGCGTGCGTATGTTGAGCTATACAGAATTTTTGGGGGAATATAATAATAAAACAAAAAGGTTTAATAATCAAATGATATCCCACTAACAGCCATTGTAGTTGGACCATGTTTGTATTATGTTTCAAATACCTACAATTTTCATTAAAATTATATTTGCACAAACAACATCTTAGCTTATTATTTAGTATTGTCAACAGGGGCAGAACTATCATTGGTGAAGCAGGTGTAGTGGCACCAGGGTCCATGTGCTGGGTGGGTTCTCCTCATAATGGTGTGTACAGAATTAATGTAAACAATCCTAATGCAGGGGAGCTTTTCATCAGTGCAGGCTGCAAGTCCATCTATCTACCCTCAAAATCCTTATACAGAGCAGCATGTATATTTTTACTATTGTTTAATACTGAGTTACTTTTAGATTGCATAAGACTATTTAAAAAATAGTATGGCTTTAATTTGCTCTGGCTGTTTTGGCCAGTAAAAAAATTGCATTAATTAAAACATTTGGCAATTATTTTTTTAGAGACTTAAAGGGACAGTCTACACCAGAATTGTTATTGTTTAAAAAGATAGATAATCCCTTTATTACCCATTCCCTAGTTTTGCACAACCAACATAGTTATATAAATACACTTTTCACCTATGTGATTACCTTGTATCTAATCCTCTGCAAACTGCCCCCTTATTTCAGTTGTTTTGACAGACATCCATTTTAGCCAATCAGAGCTGGCTCACCTTAACTCCACGCGTGTGAGCACAGTGTTACCTATATGACACACATGAACTAATACCCTCTAGTGGGGAAAAACTATCAAAATGCCCTGAGAGAAGAGGCGGCCTTCTAGGGCTTAGAAATTAGCATATGAACCTCCAGGGTTTAGCTTTCAACTAAGAATACCTAGAGAACAAAGCAAAATTGGTGATAAAAGTACATTTGAAAATTGTTTAAAATTACATTCTCTATCTGAATCATGAAATATTATTTTGGACTAGACTGTACCTTTAAAACAGGTAGATCAACAATAAAAATAGGTTATGCATAGATAAAACAGATAATCGAATGTCATACTAATGGCATCTTTTTTTTTTTTGCAGTCCCAAACCATTTAGCTTTTCCCTCATTGAGCTATAATAATCAAGTAAAATAGTATTTACCTTTGGTGATTTTGTAATGTTTTAAAGTGCAAAGTACAACCACACTATGCAAAGCGTTGCTTGTCAAACATTCTATTATTAGCACTGAGATTGCTACCAGTATGTCAATACTGTATACTGGCATATCTCACATGTTTGCTTTAGAACTTGAAACACACGTATATATATATTGCTGAAAATTGCAACTAGTTCTGGTCTATTAAAGGGACATGAAACCCCAAAATGTTCTTTCATGATTCAGATAAAGAATACCATTTTCAACAACATTCCAATTTACTTCTATTATCTAATTTGCTTCATTCTTTGGATATCCTTTGTTGAAGAAATAACAATGCACATGGGTGAGCCAATCACACGAGGCATCTATGTGCAGCCACCAAACAGCAGTTACTGAGCCTAATTAGATATGCTTTTCAATGAAGGATATCAAGAGAATGAAGCAAATCAGAAGTAAACTGGAAAGTTGTTTAAAATTGCATGCTCTATATAAATCATGAAATAATTTTGTGGGGGTTTATGTCCCTTTAAATTATTTACAGCAGACTAGAAAGAAGTGTAGCCTATTTCTTTTGTTTAGCTCGGAGAAATACAAACCTGCATGTTTGAACACTCCTTTCTGGCTTCTTAAATAACATTATATGCAACAGTGGTACATACAGTTTTACTTGAAATAAGTGCAATAAGGTCATTTATAATGTTGTCACACTGTAAAAACAAATCCACTACAAAAGTATTGTGAATGTCACAGTGTCACATGCAAAACAGCAAACACAACACACAGAAGAAACACATCTAAAACAAAAACTTACCCCAACAGAAAAAAAAAAAAGATTAAAGGGGCATGAAACCCAAAAATTTTCATTCATGATTCTGATAGAGAATACACTTTTAAACAACTTTCACATTTACTTCTATTATTTAATTTGCTTCCTTCTCTTGTTATCCTTTGCTGAAAGGTTTATCTAGGAAAGTTCAGGGGCAGCAAAGAACTTAGGTTCTAGCTGCTGATTGGTGGCTGCATGTATATACCAATTGTGATTGGCTCACCCATGTGTTCAGTCAGCAACCAGTAGTGCATTGCTCCTCATTCAACAAAGAATAACAAGAGAACGAAGAAAAATTGATAATAGGAGTAAATTAGAAAGTTGCTTAAAATTGCAAGCTCTATCTGCCTTATGGAAGAAAAAATTGGGTTACATATCCCTTTAAGTCCATATTCATTACTTTTTACCAGCCAAGAACATTGGGCCTGATCGAAAACATTGCCTTTCCCTGCCAGTTGCGAGATGCAGTGTAGCTCTCCGGAAAGGGAAACTTAGCTGGAGAGAGCGAAGTTAGCAGGGAGTAGGGGGTGCACTTTAAAATTAAATCCAACATCCAATTTAAATCAGATTACTCTGCTTTAAGTGTATAGCATCTTTAAATTGTCTCTATTTTAGTATACACGTCTTAACATTAAGGTAATAAGAATTAGATTACGTAATAGTTAAGCAAGAGTGAAAAGGGGTTTATCGTTGGTCGGGTTTTCTGCTCGTATTACAAATTGAGAGTTAACGCTTGTTAGGAGCTGTGGTTAACTGTTTTCCAAAACAAAATAAATTATCACAAAACACATAAAAAATACATTGCAAAGTACAGTCACACTCACAATAACACTATCTAATAAAAAGTATTAAAAAATATTGCACAAAAAAGATATAAGGGTCTCAGGTATTAAAAGGGAGATTGTTAGATTAGCGCAAGCGAAAACAGTTTACTTTGTTTTGCCTATTTTGACATGTCACCACCTTGTATATTGTGGGGGAAAAAAACAGCGATACCTTCAGGGGGGAAATTTTGTAGAATACCCCAGACCATTCAGAGAAATTTTAACTACACCCATGAACGCCTACTTGCAGAGGTGGGGAAACACATTTTACGTCTTAGAAGCGCTTAACAAGGAACAAACAATAGCTCAATAGCTTGCTCTCTAGCAAATTGCCACTCGGGAGCAGCCTCTTTTTGCCCAATTGTGCTTTCACTGAGGAGAACTTTCCTGAAGTATATCAGTGTGATCCCATCTATACAGGTCAGTCCAGCCACGAAATACCAGGCAATCCTCCTCTGAACAAGGAACAGTGCAAATCTAGACAATTGTTTCAGCCTTCTTTGGGCCTCATCAGTGAGGTGCAGCCAAATACCTCTAGCCACATTTTACAATAAGGAAAACAATAAAATGTAATTTCGTAAGATACATATAAATGTCACTTTTTTTAGATGTTTAGTGCAGTTTTATTATGATTTCTATTGGGGGCCTAATTATTCATATTTTTCCTGAGTAATTTCTATCCGAATTTTACGTTTTCCTTAAAATGCGATTTTACAGAGTGATTTCATCACCATTTGTAATATATGGTAATGTGAATAAACAATACAATTTTTACTCCATTTTATTTCCAAATTTTTATTAATTCATTTTATGTTTATTTAATTATGATTTTTTTTGCGAGCCCTATTTTAATGTATGCATTGCCTTCCTATATTTAAATGCAGGGAACACCCCACACTATTCTCAAGCTAAAAGTGTCATCATAGTACTGGAAAGATTTATTTTAGACTTCTTATTTTAGATTCCACTATCCGTCTGAGACACGGATATGTTCCTATTTGCATAATTTCCTTTAGATCTGCCCACAAACTGCCCAGACACACCCACAAACTGTCTAGACACGCCCACTAACTAGGGATGGACGAATGTGTAAATTTCCGAATTTGAATGTTAGAACTAATGTTATTACCGAAATTCAAATTATAAATCCGAATGTTGATAAGAACGAATATTCTTAAAAATTCTATAATCGAATGCTATTTACAGTTTTCGAATGTCACTTTCAAATTCGAATGTTTATAATTTCGAATTTAACATTCTATTTAACAAATACTATTCAGAAGTTCAATAGTTCATGTGGTAGGGAGGGAATCTAGTAAATTGATACATAATAGATACAAATATATCATTTCAAATGTTTCTATATAGAATATTGCATAATTTGAACATTACATTTAAAGAAAGCATTAGAAATACTATTACAAACATATAAATTCAATTTTTTTTATTTAGAATATTGCATAATTCGAATATTACATTTAAAGAAACATTAGAAATACTATTACAAATATAAATTTGAATTTTTCTAAACTAATATTTTCGAATGTAATCATAAAATTCGAAACCGAACAGTCGAAAATCGAATGTTAGAATGTTATGTTAACATTTGAAATTCGATTCGAACGAACGAATGTGTTAAAATTAATTTCATTTTTCGAATGTTGTGAAACATTCGCCCATCCCTACCACTAACTACTCAGAAAAGCCTGTAATCCCACCCTTTATCCCCTCATGACCTGGCCCTCCTCAATCTCTTGAGTTCCTAATTCCTAGCCACAAATGTTGGGAGGTAAGAAAAACACATTGCAATTGTCAATGTCATAATGATGACATTAAGAACTAACATCACCAAACATCTGCCTGGTCAATCAAGTAAAGTTTATAATGAGTCTTTTTACATACGCACTTTCTGAGGCATCAGCTACTACTGAGTATATGCACAAGTTCACAGTGTATACATATAGTAGTCTGTAATTGGCTAATGACTGTCACATGATGCAGAGGGCTGGCAAATGGGGGAATTAAAGAAATGTGTTAGAAACAAATCTACTGCTTATTTGAAATTCAAAGTAAAAAAGATGAAAAGAGCGCAGGACCACTCTAAGAGTAAAAGTTTTAATAATAAGCAATATAGCGCAATTAAAAATAAATGTGCAAAATGATAGCTAAAATATGCACAAAAAGTGTTTTATCACCACAGATCCTCGACCTCCAGGCACTGAAACTCTCCGTCTCCGTCCACTTGTTTTCAACCTGTATAAACAGTGTGCAATACCACCTTAGGAGGACTATCTAATCACACAGGTCCCACCCGACTTACCCGACACCAGCTGTTTACAACTCGGAGTCACCCACTTTCCTGGAATTTACAAGGCGGTATTGCACGCTATTTTTGCAGGTGCTGCCATCCCATTAGCACAGTTGGCAAGTGATCCACATTTACTTGCCTTATTGCTTATATGAGCAACAAGATAGGTTCAGTACTGCTAAATTATATCAAGTTCAAAAAGTACAAAACCAGCTTTTGTTCCAAAATATGGACTGCACAAAAGACCCAGAGCTCTAAGTAACACTATATATGGCCAGATTATGAGTGAAGTATTATTATAGTGTTATATTAAAGTAATATCTTTTTAAAAAGACATAGAACATATTCTGCTGTGTGAAGAACATTGGAATGTAAAATATTTACTGTAAATACATAGTTAAAACCTTTCTTAAAAATAAATATAGCATAAATATGCTTTCACATGTTTTCATCTACTTGACAGCAAAAGTATTTGAAGCCCATTTATCAAGCTCCGTATGGAACTTCTGGACCCGTGTTTCTGGCGAGTCTTCAGACTCACCAGAAACAGCAGTTATGAAGCAGCGGTCTAAAGACCGCTGCTCCATAACCCTGTCCGCCTGCTCTGAGCAGGCTGACAGGAATCGCCACAATTCAACCCAATCGAGTACGATCGGGTTGATTGACACCTCCCTGCCGGCGGCCCATTGACCGCGAGTCTGCAGGGGGCAGCGTTGCACCAGCAGCTCTTGTGAGCTGCTGGTGCAATGCTGAATACGGAGAGCGTATTGCTCTCAGCATTCAGCGAGGTGTTGCAGACCTTATCCGCACTGTCGGATCAGGTCCGCAAGACCTTTGATACATAGGCCCCTATGTGTGTACATATGTATTTATGTGTTTATATGTGTTTACATGTGTGTAAATACATAAATACACATATACATTCATAGAGACATACATATGTACGCACACACATATATATATATATATATACTGTATATATATATATATATATATATATATATATATATATATATATATATATATATATATATATATATTATATATATATATATATATATATATATATTTACATATACAAATTTTAGGCATGTGCATTCATTTTTGGATGAATTAAAAAAATCATATTTTCTGTATTTGTTGATTTGGTTAGAAAAGCGGCCTCTTTAATGAAAAAAACGTACACCACAAAAAATTGTGTTAATCTAAAGGCAGCAAAAGCTTTTCTGCAGGTGGGAAATGTTTCAAAAGATCAAATTTACACAATTCAGCATGATTTAGTAATTTCCTTGTAAATTGATTGATTCCATTGTAAACCAATTAGTATGTACAGTTCATTGTTGTTCTTTGCTTTTCCTGACCCCATTTTTTGCAGTAGCAGCACTAGTTAATACTAGTTTAAATTTATTTAAGTTTAAGTGTCTCAAGTCTAGGAGCTCCTCTGCTCCCCTCAAAAAATAGATAGATAGATGTAGGTAGAGATAGACAGACATATGGGGGCCGATTTATTATAGTGCGAGCGGACATGATCTGGTGTAGGAAAAAGGTAAAAGGTAGAGAAATGTGTTTGCTAGTAAAGTCAAACAAGAAAAAAACAACATTTTAAAGGACCAGTCAATATAGTATATTTGCATAATCAACCAATGTATGATAAAAAAGACAATGCAATAGCGCTTAGTTTGAACTTCAAATGAGAAGCAGATTTTTTTCTGACAAATTTCAAATTATGTCTATTTCCACTCTTACTGCATCATGTGACAGCCACCAGCTAATTAGAAATGCATATATGTTCTGTGAATTCTTGCACATGCTCGGTAGGAGCTAGTGACTCAAAATGTGTAAATATAAAAATACTCTTTTTTGTAAATTGGAAAGTTGTTTAAATTTGCATGCTCTGTCTGAATCATGAAAGTTTAATTTTGACTTGAGTGTCCTTTAAAGGCTGGAGTAAAAAAAATAAACTACTTGGCAAATATTTCAATTTCATTTAAAAGAGTATATTTATATAAAAAAATACTTTTATGTTCCATTGATGAAACTTTCCTATGTGCACTTTTTTGAAGCAGATATATGGTCTGATTATCAAAAACTTGCCAGCATGGAGAGAAATCATTTGGGGGCTTTTTTGAGCATTATATTGATTGTCTGTGTTTCTTCTTCACACCAGACACAAGAAAAGCTGTTTAAACTGATCTCAAGCTAAAGTTTACCTTTCTAAAATGATTTAAGGGGCCTTGCTGTAATGATAAGACTTCTTATATAATATTGATAGACAGACCGATGAATAGATAGACAGAGAAATATATACAGATGAATTTTTAAAGTTAAATTAGTCATTTAAATATTGAAAAAATAAATGTAAGCTGCCATGTTACAACCTAGACTTCCTTATCTATTGAGGCCAATCAGGGACCGTTATGAATGGGTCACTAGAGTGTGCAACCAATGACTGTGTTTAATACAAAAGTATTAAGAGGACATTAAAGTTAAAAATATAGAGCATACAATTTTAAATAACTTTTCAAATTTAATGCTGCCATCCAATTTGCAATGTTTTCTTTGTATCCTTTGTTAAAAAGCATACCTAGGTAGGCTTAGGAACAGCAATGTGTTACTGGGAGCTAGTTGCCAAGAAAGTGTGATAATACAAGTAAATTTGAAAGTTGTACAAAATTGTGTTTTCTATCTGAATGACAAAAGAATAACTTTGGGTTTAATGTGCTTTAAGTCTAGTTTGCATTTTTAATAGAAATTTGTAAAGTCCAAATATTGTTTAGTGTTAAATTACAGGAAAAGAGGACAAACATAAATAATGTAAGTATATTCATTATACATATATTAAACATTTTATATTACAATCACAAACAGGTAGATTATGAGTTATGCGTGCTATAGGGAATTTAACGAACACAACAAAAGTTGCGTTATTTCACCCCCTATAGCGCAGCCATTACAAGTTTTCAAACAGCCTGCTTGTGCGTGTGATATGGTTGTGTTGAGCTCCATACCGCACAAAATACAAGCGCTGCTTTCCCCATAGACATCAACGGGGAGAAGGTGTCATAAAAAAACCTTGTCAGAAAAAAAACCTAACACCTGAGATTGCGGAATGAAAAGCTCTGTAACGCAGCCCCATTGATGTCTATGGGGAAAAAAAGTTACGTTTAAACCTAACAACCTAACATAAACCCCACATCTAAACACCCCTAATCTGGTGCCCTCGACATTGCCGACACCTACATAATGTTATTAACACCTAATCTGCCGCTCTTGATATCGCCGCCACCAAAATTAATTTATTAACCCCTATTCCGCCACTCCCTGACATCGCCAAAACTAAATAAAGCTATTAACCCCTAAACCACTGGCCTCCCACATTACTACCACTAAATAAACCTATTAACCCCTAAACCACCAGCCCCCCACAACGAAACAACCTAAATTAAACTATTAACCCCTAAACCTAAGCCTAACCCTAATGTAACCCTAACACTAACCTAACCCTAACCCTAACACCCCCTAACTTTAACATAATCAAAATAAAGTTAAATTAAAGTTACAATTATTAACTAAATAATACCTATTTAAAACTAAATACAAACTTATCTGTGAAATAAAACCTAAATAACAAGGGCACTTTCATTCATGAAAATTGACATTTCAGCCATTTTTTAAAATATACTTACCTTTTCTTCTTGAAGCCGCTCCAGTGCTTCACCATGGCAAGCCTCTTCATACGTGAGCAATGACGATTCTGGCATCCTCCAATCACGGGTCTCCCCCCCCGGGGTAATCATTGCCTGAGGCAACGCCGTGATTGGAGGAAGCCGGTTTCGTCATTGCTGGGTAAGTAAACCAGGAAGAAGCAGACGGGGCATCATTTCAGAACCGCAATCCGGCGTTTCAGAAGAACAAGGTAAGTATTTTTAAAATACAGTGCTATGTCAATTTTCATGAATAAAAGTGCCCCTGTTTTTAAAAGTTTTGTTAGTGACTTGTTAGTGTCAGGTGTGAATGTGGAGCAAGTGTGTTAATATTTGGTGTTATCGCTCTCACACTCTCTCATACTGGTCACTGGAAGTTCAACATGGCACCTCATGGCAAGTAACTCTCTGAAGATCTGAAAAAAAGAATTGTTGCTCTACATAAAGATGACATAGGCTATAAGGAGATTGCCAAGACCCTGAAACTGAGCTGCAGTATGGTGGGCAAGACCATACAGCGGTTTCACAGGACAGGTTCCACTCAGAACAGCCCTCGCCATGGTCGACCAAAGAAGTTGAGTGCACGTTTTCAGCATCATATCCAGAGGTTGTTTTTGGGAAATAGATGTAAGAGTGCTGCCAGCATTGCTGCAGAGGTTGAAGGGGTGGGGGTCAGCCTGTCAGTGCTCAGACCATGCGCAGCACACTGCATCAAATTGGTCTGCATGGCTGTCATCCCAGAAGGAAGCCTATTCTAAAGATGATGCACAAAAAAGCCTGCAAACATTTTGCTGAAGACAAGCAGACTAAGGACATGGATTACTGGAACCATGTCCTGTGGTCCGATGAGACCAAGATAAACATATTTGGTTCAGATGGTGTCAAGCATGTGGTGGCAACCAGGTGAGCAGTACAAAGACATGTGTGTCTTGCCTACAGTTAAGCATGGTGGTGGGAATGTCATGGTCTGGGCCTGCATGAGTGCTGCCGGCACTGGGGAGCTACAGTTCATTGAGGGAACCATGAATGCCAACATGTACTGTGACATATTGAAGCAGAGCATGATCCCCTCACTTCAGAGACTGGGCCGCAGGGCAGTATTCCAACATGATAATGACCCCAAACACACCTCCAAGACGACCACTGCCTTGCTAAAGAAGCTGAGGGTAAAGGTAATGGACTGGCCACACATGTCTCCAGACCTAAACCCTATTGAGCATCTGTGGGGCATTCTCAAATGGAAGGTAGGGGAGCGCAAGGTCTCTAACATACAGCAGCTCCATGATGTTGTCATGGAGGAGTGGAAGAGGACTCCAGTGGCAACCTGTGAAGCTCTGGTGAACTCCATGCCCAAGAGGGTTAAGGCAGTGCTGGAAAATAATGGTGGCCACACAAAATATTGACACTTTGGGCCCAATTTGGACATTTCCACTTAGGAGTGCACTCACTTTTGTTGCCAATAGTTTACACATTAATGTGTGTTAAGTTATTTTGAGGGGACAGCAAATGTGCACTATTATACAGGCTGTAGACTCACTACTTTACATTGTAGCAAAGTATCATTTCTTCAGTGTTGTCACATGAAAAGATACAATAAAATATTTACAAAAATGTGAGGGGTGTACTCACTTTTGTGGAATACTGTATATGCATTTAGTGATTGGCTAATGGCAATCACATGATACAGGGGGAGGAAAAATGTATTAACGTTGACATTTACCAGACAATATCTTACTGCTCATTTTAAATGGAAAGTAAGTGCTATTGCATTGTCATGTTATTGTGTATTTGTCAGTTATTTAATTCTACTATATTTATCACCTTAAATGCTAATCATACATTTTGAAAGAATTGGTATGACATTGTAGCTCTTGTAATGTGTAGGGCATTTTGGAGTTCTTTAAAAAAACAAACAATAATAATAAAGTTTAATCTTTATAGCACTGTGGTTATGCGTATATATCATTTTATATTATCAGAATACAATACGAGAGATTCATTTATATTATCACAATAGACCATTATGCCTTATGCCAATCCATTAGCACATAGCTGTAATCAATTTTAGTGATACTATAAAATGCACAGAACTAAATGTTATCTTGTTCTAATAACTATATTTCTTTAGATTCTGTTTAGTGAGGTCAATAGGTTATCTGCTGCAGTGACTGACATTATATGGGGATATAGTTATCTAGTAAAGTAGTGATCTATGTACTATATAGTAGCAGGCACTGTGCATGTTCATATAATCCATTGCTTTATTTTGAGAAGACATTTAAGAGGGTATGGTTTAAATAACATAAGGAAATAAACTATGAAACCCCTTAGGAGACTGTCAATTTACATAGAGATTAAACAGATGTATTATTATGTTTAAACAACATAGTTATGGAGTAACATAGCTAAGTAATGTGTAATTAAGGGTGGAAAAAAATGCTAATGCATGAACTCTGGGTTAGCATATTCACTAATATTTTGAAGATACCAACAATGTACTTGGTTTAAAATAAATTATTTGGCAATTTGCACTTCCACTAGCTCATGTTGTTTGCCCAGTAGCAATGTAATTTAACTCTACAGATTATAACTATATAAATCAGCATGTTGTTTGATGTAACACATTATTCATGTCAGGGCCATTATGGTAAGAGCTGACCCACAAATAAGGTTACATTTAGAATTTCATTATGGTGAAGTATAATTAAATTTGGTCAAAGAATCAGTTTATTTTAGCCTTAGCCGGGTATCCAAATCAGACCTTACTAATTAGAACAACAGTGGCAATAATTGGTGCAATCAGTGTAAATGTTCATTGTTTTTTTTTTTATTTATTAATATTAGAAAAAAGATTAAAAAAAAAATCTATCCATCCCTCCCTCTCTCTCTCTTTCTGTCTGTCTGTCTATCTCTCCGTCTGTCAATATTATATAAGAAAGCTCATCATTACAGCAAGGTCCCTTAAAGGGCTATTCTGGCCAAAATTTTAATACACATTAATTATTAACATCTTTGAATAGAAACAGATTTGCGATATAGATGGATTGGCAAACATGGTTCTAGTAAGAGTTATCACTGTTATAGTGTTAGCTTTTTTCTTTACATGTGCATGTGAAGCATAGCTGAATATTCTTAGTGCATCAGTATTTTAAATACTGCAGCTTCTCAGAGAGCAAGTGGGGCTTGTGTCATGTCAGCAATTAACAAATTGAGTCACTACCAGATGATACAAACACCTTAGGCTAGCTGAGCAAGTGCTGTGTTTAAAATGCTGGTGCACAGTGCATACTTAAATACACTTTTGAAACAGCTATAGCTTTTATTAGAAGCATTTTTGCTAATGCATTTATATTACAAAAATGCTTCTTTTCAAAACTGAAATGCGTCCATGTGGATTCCAATTTGGGCTGGAATGTCCCTTTAAGTAATTTTAGAAAGGCAAATTTTAGCTTGATATCAGTTTTAAGAGCTTTTCTTGGGTCTGGGTGTGAAGAAGAGATACACACAATCAATGTAATGCTAAACAAAATGTCCACAAAGAGCAAGATTTCTTTCCATGCTAGCAAATTTTGGATAATCTGACCACATATCTTATTCAAAAAAGTGCACATAGGAGAGTTTTCATCAATGGAACATACTTTTATAAATTACATTGAATTAATTGTTTTTTTCTCCAGCCTTTAAGGGACATTAAACACTTTGAGATGGTAATATAAAATGATAAATCATATATTTATAAAAGAAAATCTGCAAAATACTTTAATTATTTATTTTGTCCCCTTTCCTGGAATTCCATTTTGAAATTGTGAGCTTTTCAGTTCCTGTTAGAAATGGAAGTGCATTCAACACAGCCATTGACTGTACACTCTAGTGACCTCTTTATAACTGTTCCTAATTGGCCACAGCTGAGAAGATAACCTAAGTTACAACATGGTAGCTACCATTGTTTTACTAAAACTTTAAACTTATTTTGTCACTATTTAAACAACTAATGGAAGTTTAAAAGATATATCTACATGTTATTCACAGACTAATCTTTTTTTTTCCAATGAGCTTTATTTTAAATTATGCAAATTACATGGTAAACAGAAGAATGGTAATGTACAATATGTGACAACATTACGGTCAGTGAAGTAGTCTCCAGTCACAAGGCACTGTAGGCAATGTGCATTTCTTAGATTTTCTAATGAGTAGACATTGCTGTTCAGAGTAGTAAGTGTAGAAAGTAATGTCCAGACAGTATTATCAATGTATGAAGGCATATCCAGGAGTAAAAGTTCATTTGTGGAGGACTCAATTACTTTATTCTTCTGTATTCGCTCTTTGTATTTTAGTATTTGTAAAATCTTAACAAAAACTTTGGTATACAAACATAGAAGTCATTATAAGTTCTGTGGTCTAAATATAAGGCATCAAAATTACAGTAAAGAGAAAAAGTGAAGGCTATTGAGCAGCAGTCAAAAAAGCTTTAATCCATTTAAAAAGTACATGATACAAATCACAAACAGAAGGGCTCAGCTAACTTACGCGTTTCACGCCGTAAGGGGCTTACTCGTAGATACCAAAACTACAGTATCACATGTGTTCTTTTGTGAATACAACATAACAGGTAGACACAGAATCATCACATCTAATAACCTTAGTAACGTCAATCCTATCAAACATAGCAAGAATTCAGGGTCTGTGTCAAGGCCATTAGTAATAGTAGTTATGAATTATCATTTCACTTCTGAATTAATATTATGCAACCAATCTCCCTTAGGAGAAGAAGGAGCTAATGTTATTTTGCTCACACTCCTCAGGCTGGGGAGAAAAAAAAATGTGTGGGGTTAAGAGGTGGAGGGGGTTTCGTAGTTAATTTTTCCCTTACTGGTTTTACAATCTTCTTACACCGCTATGTTACTGTCTGCTCTGTGTAGCCATAGGTCCCAAATTCTCCTGTATGCCTCTAGTTTTTCTATCTGTTGATAAAAGCTCCTTTCCATTTTATCAAACACATAATTGGCCCCAACTACACACTGCATTAAGGGAGGTTCAGATTGGGTCCATGCTCTTGCAATAGATATTTTCATAACTGTTAATGTTAAGTGTTTCTGAGATCTAGACAGATTAGGAGGAAATATGTTGAAGAGGGCAATTTATTTTTTAGGTTGATAGTTAGGTCTGCACATAGCCTGAAAACTTCCTCCCAGATTTTAGTGATTTTAGGGCAGCTCCACCAAATATGGAGATTTGAGCCAGTATTGCCAAATCCCCTCCAGCATCTGGGTGAATGTGTTGGGACCAGTTGTGGGAGTCCTAATGGCGTGTAATGCCATCTAAACAGTATTTAAAGTTCTAGGGAGTTGGTGCAGTTTAAGGTGGATTTTGTGAGTTGAATGGATCTGGACCAAATTTTATCTGAAATTGTGAGAGTGAGGTCTTTCTCCCATGCTCTCAGCTGCCATGTTCTGTCATTTGTTGTGTCTTTTATGAATATTCTATAATGAAGAGATAAGGGTTTAATCATATTTAATCCAGAGATCCATTTTTGTTCCCAGGATGTTAACTCTCTGAGCCCCTTTTTGGAAAGACCTGGAATGTAGTGGACAGGAGAAGGCTGGGGGGGGGGGCAACCTTAAAGTAGTGTCAAAGTGATTTCCAGATCACTAGATTTTGTAAAATAATAGCATTATGAATATCCAGCCTACCTATTTGGTAGTCCAGTATCCATGGCAAATCTTTCAAGAGGAATCCGGGTGGTAAAGACAACTGTTCCACCTTTTTCCATCCAACATAGTCTCCAGCTGAACTCCAGCTAGAAATATGTGTTAGTCGTGCTGCTTCAAAGTAAATGGTTATGTCTGGTAATAGGACTCCACCCTTTCTGAATGGTTTTTGGAGTATTTTCTTCACAATCTGTGGTTTCTAATTTTGCCAAATATAATAATAAGGTGTTAAAGCCATAATAAGGTGCCAAAAATAATATTAAGATGTTAAAGCTATCTAATTGTTCTTTAGAAAGGTTTATGGGAACATATCTGAATAGGTAGAGGATCTTAGGCAGAACAGTCATCTTAATTAAGGCTATCCGGCCTAGCCAAGAGACCTCTCGGAAGTTACAAGAGTTTAAGAGTTTGCAAACATCCTGTAACAGAAATTCATAGTTCTTTTCTTTGACAGTTTGGAGATCTGGACCCAAATAAACCCCAAGGTGTTTTAGGGTAGTTGTAGACCATTTAAGTTAGTATGTAGACTGTAAAATTTCAAGTTCAAATTTGGGGATATGGATTGGCAGAGCCTCAGTCTTTAGGAAATTGATTTTATAATAGCTGAGTTCCCCAAACTGAGCTATAAGGTCAAATAAGGCTGGTAGGGAACCTATTGGATTGGAGAGGAATAAAGTAAAATCATCAGCGAATAAAGCTATCTTGTATGATTGGTGGCTTAACTGAACACCTTGGATCTTAGCTGAGGACCTAGTGACTTAGGCTAAGGGTTCTATAGTGAGGGTGAAGATTAAGGGGACAAGGGGCATCCCTGGCGGGTGCCGTTTTAAATTGGGAAGTCGTCCAAGCAAAATCAGCATTTGGCCTTGAATAAAGGGCCTGAATTGCGTGTATAATATCATCTGGAAAGCCGAATTGGGAAAGTGTCTCTCATAGATATATTCAGTTGACCCTGTCAAACGCCTTCTCGGCATCTAAGGACAGGGCCAACATGGGGGTGTGTAGTCTATTTGCTTCTGAGAAGATGTTTAGTAATCGCTGCTTATTGTCAGGGCCTTCTCTTTCCACGTGAATCCTACTTGATCTGAATGTAGAAGGGTAGGTAGAATAGTGTGGAGCCTATTAGCCCAGAGTTTTGCGTAAAGTTTAACATCTGTATTAATAAGAGATATTTGTCGATAGCTACCGCATTGAGTGGGGTCTTTCTCGGGTTTCGGGATAGTAAGTATTGTTGCTTCTTGCAGCTCTGTACGGAAGTTACCCTGTTGACTGGCTTCTAAAAAAGTTTTTAATAGCAAGGGGTAGAGGAGATCTCAGAAGGATTTATGAAATAGTTGTGTGAACCCATCTAGGCCTGGGGCTTTGTTATTCTTCAGTTGTTTGATCGCTTCATTAAGTTCTCTAGTTGAAATGGGTCTAGTAGTGATTCCCTATTCTTGGTGGAAAGTTTGGGTAGGTTTTGTAGGAAAAATCCAAATCTTGTCTATCCTAGGGTTCCCAACCATGTCCAAGCTCTGTAAATGATATGTCGCTATAGTACTTTGCAAATGCCTCTCCTATATTTTTAGGAGCTGTAACCGAAATATCCTCTTTCTCAATACTTTGGATGTGCAAGGCTGCTCTTTCTAAGTTTGTGTGCTAAAAGGGTCGACGCTTTGTTACTCTGATAGTAGTGCAACTGTTTGAATTGCAGTAGCACTTTTTCTACCTGTTCAGTTTCTTTTTCTTTAATCTGTTTTCGTAGGGATTCTATTTCAGCAGCTAGGTTTTAGGAAGGATTTTTTTTTTATTCTGGTATTCTTTGTCCCTAAGAGTGGCCACCAAGAATCCTAAGGGAGTTCCCACATGTTTCTTCATGACAGCCTTTATCTGAATACAGATTCCCCTGATATATGCTTTCAAGGAGGCCCAGAGAGTTTGATCAGGTATTGTGGGGTCTGAGTTAAGGGATATGTATTCTGTAATTGAGGTTTGCATGTGAAATTTAAAGCCTGGGTCAGTCCATATGTAGCCTGGCAGTTTCCATCTAGGTACGGAAGTGTAGTGTACAGAGGTATCAAGTGAACAAGTAATTGCATTATGATCTGACCAGGAACAGGTCACAAGAGTCTGTAAAGAAGTAGTCAAGTCTTGAGTATGTAGTATCTGGTTTTGAGAAGAATGTATAGTCCTTGGTATTAGGGTGACATGCCCTCCAGATATCAAATAAATTGTATTGTGGGATAAGCTCTCTAAACTTATGGGCCATCATAGAGGTGAAGGTATCTATTGTCTTATCATGTTGGACTTTTTTGTCAAGTTTTGGGTCCCATAGCATGCCAAAGTTGCCCCCTATAATAAGTATACCTGTCTTGAGGACTTCGATCATAGCTAAGACAGATCTCAGAAATTAAGGTTGGTGAGCATTTGGACCATATAAGTTTACTAGTGTGTAGATCTGACCATTGAGTCTACAGAGGAGGATAATGTATCTACCTTCTACGTCAGTCTCCTAGTATATCTGTTCATATCCTATGTATTTGTGTATCAGTATAGCTACTCTTCTTGTTTTATCTGTGTATGAAGCAGTTACGCATTGATTATAACACGGAGATCTAAAGAGTAGTGGTTTAGAGTTTGTCCAATGCGTTTCCTGGAAAAATATCACAGAAGCATGTACCGAGTGCATGAAATTGCTTAAAAGGCTATGTTTCATGGGAGAGTTGAGGCCTTTGCAGCTTAGAGAAGTGAATATAAGTGTTTCTGTTTTGGTATGCATGATAGTTAAGGGGGGGGAGGAGGACAAGGAGGAAAAAAAATTAGTTAAAGAAATAAATTCAGCCCTACCTGGGAGCACGGCACAGTTATGAAGGTCCTGCGAGGAGGTAAATTTGGGTCAATACATGGATCAGTTGTTGAATAAGTTGTGTTTGGGGAAATAACTAATTAGTTAATTACACAATTATTTGCAATAGGAATGATATTCTGATGGTAAAAAAGTTAAATATGAAATTGTAAGTGTCTAGATTAAATGTCCAAGAATGTTGTTAAGTGTTGATGGCGGCACTGTACGCCGTCTATCAAGGAACTTGACTTCTTGCTATGTATCAGTCAAATTCTCCAATCTCACTATAGTGAGACTGTGGGTGGTGGGTCCCATTGTTTTCCGTATTGGTGTACGTTAAGGGAGAGGACACCACTCTGGGGCAGTTGCTTTTAGTGGTCTAGGTGTTGGTAGCTAGGAGGTAGTTTCTGGTACTGCAGGAAGGTTTCATTCCTTCAGCAGATCCATGCCCATGTCTAGAGAAGGCACTGTGTAGAATTGTCCATTTCTGTTAGTTATAATTTTGGTTGGATTGCCCCATCTGTATTTGA
This sequence comes from Bombina bombina, assembly GCF_027579735.1. Lineage (NCBI taxonomy): Eukaryota > Metazoa > Chordata > Amphibia > Anura > Bombinatoridae > Bombina > Bombina bombina. The sequence continues at coordinate 610,615,703 of NC_069503.1, read as the reverse complement.
TATTGTGCAGCCTGAGGGACTGTGTGAATGGGGTGAAGGATCTGTGTTTCTGTTATGTATATTGTGAAAGTTCAGGGAATAGTGCTTTTCAGGTAGTGATTGCTTGCTCGCCAGTTCTCTTAGAATTCTCTCCTTATGCATAAAAAAACTGTATCCTAGCGAAAATATCTCTGGGCTTATCAGCTGCGATATTCATTGGTCTAGGCGTACGATGTACTCTGTGAAAAATGAAGGTAGGGTTGTCCAAATCTGTCAAGAACAACAGGCAGAATTATTTGATGTAGTTCTCTAGCTCTGTTAGTGTAATCTCCCCAGAGACTCCTCGAAATCTCAAATTGTTTCGCCTTGATCTGTTTTCCAGGTCGGACAATTTCAATTCCAGGTCAGATATCTGTAATGATAGATTTGCGAATAGGAGAGTAGGTTTTTCTGATCGATTGCCAGGTTTTCTTGTTTTTTTTTCAAGGGTATCTGTCCTCTCTCCTATGGATGCAATATCTCTGCATAATTCAGCTACAGATGCCTTGATCACTTCGGTCAGTGCATTTATGCATTGTGTTAATGTGTCTACTATGTTGGCAGCCACATCAGTTGTTGTGGGGTTTGATGTCTCTGGAGATGGTGTCCGAGAACCTTCAGTGTATACATTTAAGGATAGTCTCTCTTCAGAAGAAACCATAGTCTCTTGCGAGGAGGCGCCTTTGAAATGGTCAATTGCTGTCTTCTTGGAGGGGGCTGCTGATTTGGTCTTCTTTTTAGTGGAATGGGACATAGCAGTGAGGGGACCAAAAGGGCATTAATTGTCAAAGCTGGAAGATATTAGCAGGAATAATTTATGGTTTAAGTACATATCATGTAGAGAGTTAGAAAATGTGGGTATCTCCAGGAGTGTTCAGCAGGTGGATCAGCACAGCATTGCTACTTAGTAGTTTTCAATGATGAAATAGCTGCAGAGTGGTATCTTTGAAGTCCATAAGATGAACCCTTACAAATTGTGTATAGCTGTATTGGGTGAAATAATTCTTCTATGTAGTTCTGCCACATGGGCTATATTATAGGACAGTAGTGCACAATGCGTGCGTTAGCTGAAAATTCGCTTTTATATATATTTAATCTCAGGTAAAGCTTTAATCAGCTTGTAGAAAGGAAATACCTCCTTTGATAGCCTGTGCGTATGGTGCTGGGAATCAGGAGCTTGCTCACCAGTATGAGGCTCTTTATCTGTAGGTCTGATCAAGGTTTATAGATAGGCTTGTTATTAAATCACCGGATGCAGAGGTTAGTGTTAACTTCAGATGTTTATGTCTGTCTTTTATTGTAGTGTGGAGGGTGCCTAAGCTTGTGATAGGAGTAGCAGGGGTAGTAAGAAATATATGCCGCTAGGCATGTAGGCCTTTTATAATTTGACTTTCTGTTAGGTGTTTATCTAGATCTCTTTCCTCCCTCACAAATCTGATATAACTTGGGCCTAGATTTGAAGTTTGGCGTTAGCCGTGAAAACCAGCGTTAGAGGCTCCTAACGCTGGTTTTAGGCTACCTCCAGTATTTGGAGTCACTCAAAAAAGGGTCTAACGCTCACTTTTCAGCCGCGACTTTTCCATACCGCAGATCCCCTTACGTCAATTGCGTATCCTATCTTTTCAATGGGATCTTTCTAACTCCGGTATTTAGAGTCGTGTCTGAAGTGAGCGTTAGTCATCTAACGACAAAACTCCAGCCGCAGGAAATAAGTCAGTAGTTAAGAGCTTTCTGGGCTAACGCCAGTTTATAAAGCTCTTAACTACTGTACTCTAAAGTACACTAACACCCATAAACTACCTATGTACCCCTAAACCGAGGTCCCCCACATCGCCGACACTCGATTAAATTTTTTTAACCCCTAATCTGCCGACCGCCACCTACATTATACTTATGTACCCCTAATCTGCTGCCCCTAACACCGCCGACCCCTATATTATATTTATTAACCCCTAACATGCCCCCCACAACGTCGCAGCCAGCTACCTACAATAATTAACCCCTAATCTGCCGACCGCAAAGCGCCGCCACCTACGTTATACTTATGTACCCCTAATCTGCTGCCCCTAACACCGCCGACCCCTATATTATATTTATTAACCCCTAACCTGCCCCCCACAACGTCGCAGCCAGCTACCTACAATAATTAACCCCTAATCTGCCGACCGCAAAGCGCCGCCACCTACGTTATACTTATGTTCCCCTAATCTGCTGCCCCTAACACCGCCGACCCCTATATTATATTTATTAACCCCTAACCTGCCCCCCTCAACGTCGCAGCCAGCTACCTACAATAATTAACCCCTAATCTGCCGACCGCAAAGCGCCGCCACCTACATTATACTTATGTACCCCTAATCTGCTGCCCCTAACACCGCCGACCCCTATATTATATTTATTAACCCCTAATCTGCCCCCCTCAACGTCGCCTCCACCTGCCTACACTTATTAACCCCTAATCTGCCGAGCGGACCGCACCGCTATTATTATAAAGTTATTAACCCCTAATCCGCCTCACTAACCCTATAATAAATAGTATTAACCCCTAATCTGCCCTCCCTAACATCGCCGACACCTAACTTCAAACATTAACCCCTAATCTGCCGACAGGAGCTCACCGCTATTATAATAAATGTATTAACCCCTAAAGCTAAGTCTAACCCTAACACTAACACCCCCCTAAATTAAATATAATTTAAATCTAACTAAATAAATTAACTCTTATTAAATAAATTATTCCTATTTAAAGCTAAATACTTACCTGTAAAATAAATCCTAATATAGCTACAATATAAATTATAATTATATTATAGCTATTTTAGGATTAATATTTATTTTACAGGTAACTTTGTATTTATTTTAACCAGGTACAATAGCTATTAAATAGTTAAGAACTATTTAATAGCTAAAATAGTTAAAATAATTACAAAATTACCTGCAAAATAAATCCTAACCTAAGTTACAATTAAATCTAACACTACACTATCAATAAATTAATTAAATAAACTACCTACAATTACCTACAATTAACCTAACACTACACTATCAATAAATTAATTAAATACAATTCCTACAAATAAATACAATTAAATAAACTAGCTAAAGTACAAAAAATAAAAAAGAACTAAGTTACAAAAAATAAAAAAATATTTACAAACATAAGAAAAATATTACAACAATTTTAAACTAATTACACCTACTCTAAGCCCCCTAATAAAATAACAAAGCCCCCCAAAATAAAAAAATGCCCTACCCTATTCTAAATTACTAAAGTTCAAAGCTCTTTTACCTTACCAGCCCTGAACAGGGATTTTGCGGGGCATGCCCCATAAAGTTCAGCTCTTTTGCCTGTAAAAAAAAACATACAATACCCAAGCCCCCCAACATTACAACCCACCACCCACATACCCCTAATCTAACCCAAACCCCCTTAAATAAACCTAACACTAAGCCCATGAAGATCTTCCTACCTTGTCTTCACCTCACCGGGTTCACCGATCTGTCCAGAAGAGCTCCTCCGATGTCCTGATCCAAGCCCAAGCGGGTGGCTGAAGAGGTCCATGATCCGGCTGAAGTCTTCATCCAAGCGGGGCAGAAGAGGTCTTCCATCCGATTGAAGTCTTCATCCAAGCGGGATCTTCTATGTTCATCCATCCGGAGCGGCAGGATCCTGAAGACCTCCGACGCGGAACATCCATCCTGGCCGACGACTGAACGACGAATGATGGTTCCTTTAAATGACGTCATCCAAGATGGCGTCCCTCGAATTCCGATTGGCTGATAGGATTCTATCAGCCAATCGGAATTATGGTAGGAATATTCTTATTGGCTGATGGAGTCAGCCAATCAGAATCAAGTTCAATCCGATCAGCCAATCAGATTGAGCTCGCATTCTATTGGCTGATCGGAACAGCCAATAGAATGCAAGCTCAATCTGATTGGCTGATTGGATCAGCCAATCGGATTGAACTTGATTCTGATTGGCTGATTCCATCAGCCAATCAGAATATTCCTACCTTAATTCCGATTGGCTGATAGAATCCTATCAGCCAATCGGAATTCGAGGGACGCCATCTTTGATGACGTCATTTAAAGGAACCGTCATTCGTCGTTCAGTCGTCGGCCAGGATGGATGTTCCGCGTCGGAGGTCTTCAGGATGCTGCCGCTTCGCTCCGGATGGATGCCGCTTGGATGAAGACTTCAATCGGATGGAAGACCTCTTCTGCCCTGCTTGGATGAATACTTCAGCCGGATCATGGACCTCTTCAGCCCCCCGCTTGGGCTTGGATCAGGACATCGGAGGAGCTCTTCTGGACGGATCGGTGTGATACCCGGTGAGGTGAAAACAAGGTAGGATGATCTTCAGGGGCTTAGTGTTAGGTTTATTTAAGGGGGTTTGGGTTAGATTAGGGGTATGTGGGTGGTGGGTTGTAATGTTGGGGGGGGTATTGTATGTTTTTGTTTACAGGCAAAAGAGCTGAATTTCATGGGGCATGCCCCGCAAAGGGCCCTGTTCAGGGCTGGTAAGGTAAAAGAGCTTTGAACTTTAGCAATTTAGAATAGGGTAGGGCATTTTTTTTTATTTTGGGGGGCTTTGTTATTTTATTAGGTGGCTTAGAGTAGGTGTAATTAGTTTAAAATTGTTGTAATATTTTTCTTATGTTTGTAAATATTTTTTTATTTTTTGTAACTTAGTTCTTTTTTATTTTTTGTACTTTAGCTAGTTTATTTAATTGTATTTATTTGTAGGAATTGTATTTAATTAATGTATTGATAGTGTAGTGTTAGGTTAATTGTAGGTAATTGTAGGTAGTTTATTTAATTAATTTATTGATAGTGTAGTGTTAGGTTTAATTGTAACTTAGGTTAGGATTTATTTTACAGGTAATTTTGTAATTATTTTAACTATTTTAGCTATTAAATAGTTCTTAACTATTTAATAGCTATTGTACCTGGTTAAAATAAATACAAAGTTACCTGTAAAATAAATATAAATCCTAAAATAGCTATAATATAATTATAATTTATATTGTAGCTATATTAGGATTTATTTTACAGGTAAGTATTTAGCTTTAAATAGGAATAATTTATTTGATAAGAGTTAATTAATTTCGTTAGATTTAAATTATATTTAACTTAGGGGGGTGTTAGTGTTAGGGTTAGACTTAGCTTTAGGGGTTAATACATTTATTAGAATAGCGGTGAGCTCCAGTCGGCAGATTAGGGGTTAATGTTTGAAGTTAGGTGTCGGCGATGTTAGGGAGGGCAGATTAGGGGTTAATACTATTTATTATAGGGTTAGTGAGGTGGATTAGGGGTTAATAACTTTATAATAATAGCGGTGCGGTCCGGTCGGCAGATTAGGGGTTAATAAGTGTAGGCAGGTGGAGGCGACGTTGTGGGGGGCAGATTAGGGGTTAATAAATATAATATAGGGGTCGGCGATGTTAGGGCAGCAGATTAGGGGTACATAGGGAAAATGTAAGTAGCGGCGGTTTACGGAGCGGCAGATTAGGGGTTAATAATAATATGCAGGGGTCAGCGATAGCGGTGGCGGCAGAATAGGGGTTAATAAGTGTAAGGTTAGGGGTGTTTAGACTCGGGGTACATGTTAGAGTGTTAGGTGCAGACGTAGGAAGTGTTTCCGCATAGCAAACAATGGGGCTGCGTTAGGAGCTGAACACGGCTTTTTTGCAGGTGTTAGGTTTTTTTTCAGCTCAAACAGCCCCATTGTTTTCTATGGGAGAATCGTGCACGAGCACGTTTTTGAGGCTGGCCGCTTGCGTAAGCAACTCTGGTATCGAGAGTTGAAGCTGCGTTAAATATGCTCTACGCTCCTTTTTTGGAGCCTAACGCAGCCTTTATGTGGACTCTCAATACCAGAGTTATTTTTATGGTGCGGCCAGAAAAAAGCCGGCGTTAGCTACGCGGGTCTTTACCGACAAATCTCCAAATCTAGGCCTATGTGTCTTAGTTCTGGTAGTACTGGTGTACTTACTGTATTCTGTAGGTAGTCAGCAACAGTCTAATGTAGACCGCCAGAGGCCATTATTTGTAGGCACTATGTTGGTAGTGGCAGACAAGATGGTGGCTGTTCGCTCCACTAAATTTCTTCTGCTGACTTTCCCCGTCTGACCTGGAAAGTTTCCCACCGACTCTCTCCTTGAGCAAGTGATATATCCAGACTGTTGGAAGGCACAGAGACCAAGGAGTAGTGCGCCGCTATATATAGCGATCAAACCGGTAGGTGAATATAACCAGTATGTGTGTGCAGCGGCGGCTCCCTTCAATCCCATTCAGCCTTGGCTTGTGCTTAAACGTGACCTCCTCTGGCTCCGGAGCGGATCCTCGAACCTCCGGACTACTATATAGCCAGATGTCGATGGATTGTTTCAGCAGTCTTGTGGGTGCCGAGTCACGATCGTAGATTCCTTAAGGGCTTTAGGAGTGTGATTCCGCTGAAGTACTGTGTCCAAAGGATGGTTGAGTAGTTCTCGCACTACGACTAGCTGTAGGAAGTTATTTTTAGGCTGATTGGATTATTGTTTTCTACTTAAAAATTATAATGTGTACAGAGCTCAGCACACTTGCGACCTCTCAGATCTGCAGCTAGCTCCACCCCCCCCCACAGACTAATGTTTTGTCTGAATGCATAATTCTATCTAGCATTTGTTTAGTCTTTGATGTCCCTTTAAGTGGCTTTTATGGGTGACTTTACTAGTACTCACTGCATACACATTTCACTACTTTTTGAATTATACTGGTATTTTGTATTTTTTCGCCAGCATATGTGATACCATATACAGGCTAAAAACATCCTAATATGTACATATATGCAAGGACGGAGAAATATATATATATACAGTATATATATATATATATATATATATATATATATATATATATATATATATATATATATATATGTGTAAAAAAAGGATGAATCACTGGCTAAATGTTAACTTAAAGGGACAGTCTACTCCAGATTTTTTTTTATTTTTTTAAAAGATCGATCATCCTTTTGTAACCTATTTCCCAGTTTTGCATAGCCAACAAAGTTATATTAATATACTTTTTACCTCTGTGATTAACTTGTATCTAAGCCTCTGAAGACTACCCCCTTATTTTGTTGTTTTGAGAGACTTGCATTTTAGCCAATCATTGCTGACTCATGAATAACTCCACGGAGTGAGCACCATGTTATCTTTATGGCTCACATGAATTAGCGCTGTCTTGCTGTGGAAAACTGTCAAAATGAATTGAGATAAAAGGCAGCCTTCAAGGGCTTAGAAACAAGCATATAATCCTCCCTAGGTTTAGCTTTCCACAAAGAATACCAAGAGAACAAAGCAAATTGTGCCTTTATTTTCTTACATTATTTAGGAGTCAGGTAGTATAACTACATAAAATTAATATGATCTATTATGTATATTTTTGAGCCAAATGAAATTTGAGCTGCCACTGCTTACATACATTTATATTGTATAATGACTGGGCTAGATTACAAGTAGAGCGGAAGTTTGCGCTCACGGTTGACCTTTAAAACTTCTAGAAGTATTTTATTTTGTGCTCAGAGATTTGTGCTTGTGTTACAAGTTGGAAGTAAAAATATGTACATGATTTTATATATATGTAAATACAAAGTCTCAGTGAAAGTGCCAATATCCTCCTCTCACCTTAGTCCTCAGCGTGCTCCGCTACAACCTCTGACCTCATCAACCACGGCACAATGGAGAGTGCAAACGGTCGGTGCAAATGCAGCATTCACAGGTATTTGCTGGATACCAAAGTTACATATAGAAAAATAAGTGAAAAAGCGCAAAATACACCTTCAGACCGCAGTAGAGTAAAAATAACAAATGTATTGATCCAAGTTAAAAACAGAGAAACCGTAGCACGGTAGATAAAAATACAAAATCACACCAGTGTGAACAGGAACGTAGCATACATGTTTCGTGCCTGCGCACTTGATCACTGCATAGGTAATTACCTGTGCACACCTGCTATTTAAAGGGGCAAAATCCCCTGTATATTAAAGAAACAGTATCTGAAATATATTGGTGAACTATATTTGTTACAATGTAGTTTAAATCTTAGTAGCTAAAGAACATTTCATTAAATACATTTTAATTAGATAATATTATATCTTATGTATATCTAAAATAGAATGCTTTGGCAATTTACACCTCCTAGGAGAAAGATAGATGAAGAAAGAAAAAATGTAAAAAAGATGTAGGACAATTCCATTGTTACATGGACAGTTAAACTAATGGAAATTGTTAGCTATATCTTAGAAAAGACAGATTTGGTAGAGGACACATGTTGATTTATGTAAAAGTGTCTAGATCTCTTCTAATATTTAGGCCGTGTGGAATGGTAGTTTTAAGAACAAACATCCAATATATTTCTCTTTTGTTTAGTTTGTTCTGTCTGCTGCCTCCTCTTTTCCAAACTGGAACATGATCTATACCTTGTATAGTAAGTTTAGAAATGTCTGAGTTGTGACATTCCCTACAGTGTCTGGCTACTGGGGTATCAGAGTCTGCATCCTCCAATGACCTCAAATGTTGTAAAAATCTGTCCTTCAGTGAACGTTTAGTTTTTCCTGTATACTGTTTGCCACACTGTTGGCAAGTTAATAGATATACTATATGTGTAGTAGAGCAGTTGATATAGTATTTTATGTTATGCTCTTGGTCTGTAGTATTGGATTTAAATTTCGGTCCTTCCAAGACATGACTACATGTCTTGCAAATTGGGCGTCTGCATTTATAAAACCCTATTTCTTTAGGTAACCATGTCTGTTTAGAGCCATATGGCAGATCAGAGGGAGACAATGTATTCCCCAAAGTTTTTCCTCTCCTGGTAACATAGTCACACCCTTCATATAATATTTGCTTTATTATTTGGTCTGTGTCTAATATGTGTAATGAATCTTTAATAATATTACATATCTTGTGATAATCATTACTATATGTTGTTATGAACTTCGGTTTATTTATTTGTTTAAACTTACTAGTAGGATGTTTGTATTTGAGTAAGTTATCTCTAGGTATTAAATCAACCTCATGTTTTATCTTTTTGAGAAGATCTGTCTTATACCCTCGTTCAATCAATCGTGTAGTGGTTATTTGTGCCTGTTTTGGATACATTTCTTCAGTAGAGCAGTTCCTTTTAGCCCTAATATATTCCCCTTTAGGGATTCCATTGATTACGTGTCTGGGATAACATGAGTTGTATTCTAATGTCGTATTCCCTGATGTAGTTTTCCTATACAATGTAGTATTTATCTCTCCAGTAGCATAATCACTTATGATCTCTAGATCTAAGAATTTAACATTGTGAGAATTAACTTCTCCTGTAAATGAGATGCCACAATCATTATGATTAAGAAAATTTAGAAACTGTTTAGCCTCATCATCGCTGCCATCAAAAATAAAGAACAAATCGTCTATATAACGATAATACTGAATAATCTTGTCCTTGAAGGGATTTCCATCCGCAAAGACATGGGACAACTCCCACCATGCCATAAAAAGATTGGCATAGGAAGGGGCAAATTTTGCCCCCATAGCTGTCCCACGTCTTTGCAGATAGAAATCCCTCCCGAACATAAAAAAATTGTGCGTCAAAAGATATTCAATGCATGTAAGTAGAAAATGTTTCACTATAGGCTTGTATAATGACTGGGCTAGATTACAAGTGGAACGGAAGTTTCCGCTCACGGTTGACCTTTAAAACTTCTAGAAGTATTTTATTTTGTGCTCAGAGATTTGTGCTTGTGTTACAAGTTGGAAGTAAAAATATGTACATGATTTTATATATATACACGTCTAGACATATACATATATATATATATATATATATATATATATATATATATATATATATATATATATATATATATATATATAAATAAATATCTATTAAAAAAAACATAGAAAATATTGTGCTAAGTGCAGAACATTGGAATGTATAATATTTACAGTAAATACACAATATAACACTTTATTAAATATGAATATTGCATAAATATTATTCAAAGATGCTGGTGAGGTGGCCGAGAGTGGCATCATGTTTTTATTGAATTGGTCATTCACACAAAAATAGGCAGGGAATAAACATAATTTATGTAAGAATTTACCTGATAAATTCATTTCTTTCATATTGGCAAGAGTCCATGAGCTATTGACGTATGGGATATACAATCCTACCAGGAGGGGCAAAGTTTCCCAAACCTCAAAATGCCTATAAATACACCCCTCACCACACCCACAATTCAGTTTAACAAAAAGCCAAGTAGTGGGGTGATAAAGAAAGGAGTAAAAAGCATCAACAAAGGAATTTGGAAATAATTGTGCTTTATACAAAAAAATCATAACCACCATAAAAAGGGTGGGCCTCATGGACTCTTGCCAATATGAAAGAAATGAATTTATCAGGTAAATTCTTACATAAATTATGTTTTCTTTCATGTAATTGGCAAGTCCATGAGCTAGTGGCGTATGGGATATCAATACCCAAGATGTGGAACTCCACTCAAGAGTCACTAGAGAGGGAGGGATAAAAATAAAGAACAGCCATTTTCCGCTGAAAAAATAATCCACAACCCAAATTATAAGTTTATTCTATAATGACAAGAAAAACTTAAAACGTCAGCAGAAGAATCAAACTGAAACAGCTGCCTGAAGAACTTTTCTACCAAAGACTGCTTCTGAAGAAGCAAATACATCAAAACGGTAGAATTCAGTAAATGTATGCAAAGAGGACCAAGTTGCCGCTTTGAAAATCTGATCAACTGAAGCTTCATTCTTAAAAGCCCACGAAGTGGAGACTGATCTAGTAGAATGAGCTGTAATTCTCTGAGGCGGGGCCTGACCCAACTCCAAATAAGCTTGAAGAATCAAAAGATTTAACCAAGAAGCCAAGGAAATAGCAGAGGCCTTCTGACCTTTCCTAGGACCAGAAAATATAACAAATAGACTAGAAGTCTTCCTGAAATCTTTAGTAGCTTCAACATAATATTTCAAAGCTCTTACCACATCCAAAGAATGTAAGGATCTCTCCAAAGAATTCTTAAGATTAGGACACAAGGAAGGGACAACAATTTCTTTACTAATGTTTTTAGAATTCACAACCTTAGGTAAAAATTTAAATGAAGTCCGCAAAACCGCTTTATCCTGATGAAAAATCAGAAAAGGAGATTCACAAGAAAGAGCAGATAGCTCAGAAACTCTTCTAGCAGAAGAGATAGCCAAAAGGAACAACACTTTCCAAGAAAGTAGTTTAATATCCAAAGAATGCATAGGCTCAAAAGGAGGAGCCTGTAACGCCTTCAAAACAAGATTAAGAATCCAAGGAGGAAAAATTGATTTAATGACAGGCTTGATACAAACTAAAGCCTGTACAAAACAGTGAATATCAGGAAGTTTAGCAATCTTTCTGAGAGCAGAGATTTGTCCCTTCAAGGAACTTGCAGACAAACCTTTATCCAAACCATCCTGAAGAAACTGTAGAATTCTAGGAATTCTAAAAGGATGCCAAGAGAATTTACGAGAAAAACACCATGAAATGTAAGTCTTCCAAACACGATAATAAATCTTTCTAGAGACAGATTTACGAGCTTGTAACATAGTATTAATCACTGAGTCAGAGAAACCTCTATGACTTAGCACTAAGCGTTCAATTTCCATACCTTCACATTTAAGGATTTGAGATCCTGATGGAAAAACGGACCTTGAGACAGTAGGTCCGGCCTTAACGGAAGTGGCCAAGGTTGGCAACTGGACATTCGAACAAGATCCGCATACCAAAACCTGTGTGGCTATGCTGGAGCCACCAGCAACACAAATGATTGTTCCATGATGATTTTGGAGATCACTCTTGGAAGAAGAACTAGAGGCGGAAAGAGGTAAGCATGTTGATAACACCATGGAAGTGTCAACGCATCCACTGCTTCCGCCTGAACATCCCTGGACCTGGACAGGTATCTGGGAAGTTTCTTGTTTAGATGAGAGGCCATCAGATCTATCTCTGGAAGACTCCACATCTGAACAATCTGAGAAAAAACATCTGGATGGAGAGACCACTCCCCCGGATGTAAAGTCTGATGGCTGAGATAATCCGCCTCCCAATTGTCTACACCTGGGATATGCACCACAGAGATTAGACAGGAGCTGGATTCCGCATAAGCAAGTATCCGAGATTCTTCTTTCATGTCTTGGGGACTGTGAGTCCCACCCTGATGATTGACATATGCCACAGTTGTGATATTGTCTGTCTGAAAGCAAATGAACGGTTCTCTCTTAACAGAGGCCAAAACTGAAGAGCTCTGAGGATTGCACGGAGTTCTAAAATATTGATTGGTAATCTCGTCTCTTGAGATTTCCAAACCCCTTGTGCTGTCAGAGATTCCCAAACAGCTCCCCAACCTGAAAGACTTGCATCTGTAGTTATCACAGTCCAGGTTGGCCAACCAAAAGGAGCCCCTTGAACTAACTTAACCACCACGTCAGAGAGAGCCGAACATTATATAATCCCTGCACCATTGATTCAGCATACAAAGCTGGAGAGGTCTCATGTGAAAATGAGCAAAGGGGATCGCGTCCGATGCTGCAGTCATGAGGCCTAAAACTTCCATGCACAAAGCCACTGAAGGGAATGACTGAGACTGAAGGTGCCGACAAGCTGCAACCAATTTCAAATGTCTCTTGTCTGTTAGAGACAGAGTCATGGACACTGAATCTATCTGGAAACCTAAAAAGGTAACCCTTGTCTGAGGAATCAAGAAACTTTTTGGTAAATTGATCCTCCAACCATGTTTCCGAAGAAACAACACTAGTTAATTCGTGTGAGATTCTGCAGAACGTAAAGACTGAGCTAGTACCAAGATATCGTCCAAATAAGGAAACACCGCAATACCCTGTTCTCTGATTACAGAGAGTAGGGCACCTAGAACCTTTGAAAAGATTCTTGGAGCTGTTGCTAGGCCAAATGGAAGAGCAACAAAGTGGTAATGCTTATCTAGAAAAGAGAATCTCAGGAACTAATAATGTTCTGGATGAATCGGAATATGAAGGTATGCATCCTGCAAGTCTATTGTGGACATATAATGTCCTCGCTGAACAATAGGCAGAATAGTCCTTATAGTCACCATCTTGAAAATTGGTACTCTTACATAACGATTCAAAATTTTCAGATCCAGAACTGGTCTGAATGAATTTTCCTTCTTTGGGACAATGAATAGATTTGAATAAAACCCCAGACCCTGTTCCTGAAAAGGAACCGGCATGATTACCCCTGAAAACTCCAGGTCTGAAACGCACGTCAGTAAAGCCTGAGCTTTTACTGGATTTGCTGGGATGCGTGAGAGAAATTTTTTTCTCACAGGTCTTACTTTGAATCCTATTCTATACCCTTGAGAGACAATGCTCTGAATCCATTGATTTTGGACAGAATCTATCCAAATATCCTTTAAAAACCTTAATCTGCCCCCTACCAGCTGAGCTGGAATGAGGGCCGCACCTTCATGTGGACTTAGGGACTGACTTTGGTTTCTTAAAAGGCTTGGATTTATTCCAATTTGAGGAAGGCTTCTAATTGGAAACAGATTCCTTGGGGGAAGGTTTAGATTTTTGTTCCTTATTTTGACGAAAGGAACGAAAATGGTTAGAAGTCTTAGGTTTACCCTTAGTTTTTTTATCCTGAGGCAGAAAAACTCCCTTTCCCCAGTAACAGTTGAAATAATAGAATCCAACTGAGAACCAAATAAATTATTACCTTGGAAAGAGAGAGATAGCAATCTAGACTTAGATGTCATATCAGCATTCCAAGATTTAAGCCACAAAGCTCTTCTAGCTAAAATAGCTAAAGACATGGATCTAACATCAATTTTGATAATATTAAAAAATGGCATCACAAATAAAATGATTAGCATGTTGCAGTAACCGAATAATGCTAAGTATGTCAGAATCCAATTCTTGTTGCTCTAAATTTTCCAACCAAAAAGTTGATGCAGCCGCAACATCAGCCAAAGAAATTGCAGGTCTGAGAAGATGACCTGAATATAAATAGGCTTTCTTTAGATAAGATTCAAGCTTCCTATCTAAAGGATCCTTAAAAGGAAGTACTATCTTCCATAGGAATAGTGGTACGTTTAGCAAGAGTAGAAATAGCCCCATCAACTTTGGGGACTTTTTCCCAAAACTCTATAGAAATTGCTGGTAAAGGATACCATTTTTTAAACCTTGAAGAAGGAATAAAAGAAGTACCTGGCTTATTCCATTCCTTAGAAAACATATCAGAAATAGCATCAGGAATAGGAATAACCTCTGGAGTAACCACAGAAGGTTTAAAAACAGCATTTAAATGTTTACTAGACTTAACGTTAAGAGGACTGGTTTCCTCAATATCCAAAGTAATTAACACTTCTTCTAATAAAGAACGAATATACTCTATTTTAAATAAATAAGTAGATTGTCAGTGTCAATATCTGAGGAAGGATCTTCTGTATCAGATAGATCCTCATCAGAGGAGGATAAGTCATTATGTTGTCGGTCATTTGAAATTTCATCAACTGAGTGAGAAGTTTTAAAAGACCTTTTACGTTTATTAGAAGGTGGAAATGCAGACAAAGCCTTCTGAATAGAATCAGTAAAAAATTCTTTAAAATTCATAGGTATATCATGTACATTAGAAGTTGAAGGAACTGCAACCGGCAATGTACTATTACTGATGGACACATTATCTGCATGTAAAAGTTTATCATGACAACTATTACAAATGACACTCAGAGAAATAACTTCCATAATCTTACAACAAATGCACTTAGCTTTGGTAGAACCGATGTCAGGCAGCAAAGTTCCAACAGATACTTCTGAGGCAGGATCAGATTGAGACATCTTGCAAAAGGTAAAAGAAAAAACAACATATAAAGCAAAATGATCAATTTCCTTATATGGCAGGAATGGAAAAAAATGCAAATAGCATAGCCCTCTGACATAGAAAAAGGCAAGAGGCAAACAGCAATGGGGTAAAAAATTAGTGAAAAATTTGGCGCCAAGTATGACGCACAACGTAAGTGAATTTTTTTTTGGCGCCAACAACATTCGGAAATGACACACTTGCGTCACTAACGACGCAACCATGTGTAAGGCTTCTGCATCAACTATGATGCCGGAAATGACAAACTTGCGTCAACAGATGTACTTTTCGCACTAAAGAATGACGCAATAAAGTCTAGCATTTGGCGCACCCGCGGACCTAATACTGCCCGCAATTTGTAAGCAAAAAGTAGTCAATTTGAAAAAAAGACTAAACCCCAGGTAAGAAAAAATATTTCTTAATATGTTTATTTCCAAATATGAAACTGACAGTCTGCACAAAGAAATACATGAGCCTGACTCATGGCAAATATAAGTACAATACATATATTTAGAACTTTATATAAATGCATAAAGTGCCAAACCATAGCTAAGGTGTCTTAAGTAATAAAAAACATACTTACCAAAAGACACCCATCCACATATAGCAGATAGCCAAACCAGTACTGAAACAGTTATCAGTAGAGGTAATGGTATATGAGAGTAAATCGTCAATCTGAAAAGGGAGGTAGGAGATGAATCTCTACGACCGATAACAGAGAACCTATGAAATAGACCCCCATTAGGAAAATCATTGCATTCAATAGGTGATACTCTCTTCACGTCCCTCTGACATTCGCTGTACTCTGAGAGGAATTGGGCTTCAAAAAAGCTGAGAAGCGCATGTCAACATAGAAATCTTAGCACAAACTTACTTCACCACCTCCATAGCAGTCAAAGTTTGTAAAACTGAATTGTGGGTGTGGTGAGGGGTGTATTTATAGGCATTTTGAGGTTTGGGAAACTTTGCCACTCCTGGTAGGATTGTACATCCCATACGTCACTAGCTCATGGACTCTTGCCAATTACATGATAGAAATTGTATTGTTAAAGTGCATCAAAATTTGTAACAAAATTGTTCACCAAAAATTGCATTTTAAAATTTGTAGGTAAATTACACAGGGATACATTGTATTAACCATGCACATTGTAAATCATAATTTGAGTACACTGGATGTGCAAAAAAGCAAGAAATTAGTACTTAAAACTACAAAATGTGACCAAAAAACAAAGCGCAAAAAGAGAAGGATTCAAGTGTAGTTATTAAACACCAGAGATAGCGCAATATATAAATATCTGCTCACCAGAGTTATAAAATAAAAGTGCCTTTATTTGTAATACAACAATAGTAAACACAACTCTGCGTCCATAAGCAACACCCGTTAGGCAACAGCTGATGGCTGGAAGGTCTTGAGTGACAGGATGCAACCTGCGGCGGGGTTTCCGGATTACCCGCCCTCAGCTGGTCAACTCTGCTCCTAGGTGCTCTGGACGAATATGTAGGAACCCCAACGCGTTTCCCCCGGTACTCGCCGGGCTTTATCAAGGGGATGTGATCCAAGCAAAACTGATGTCGGGTTGTTGAATACTTCGCAACTTTATACCCGTATGTATTAAGTTCGCCCCTTCAGGGGCCCGGTTTTGGGTCGTCTTATGATTGGTTAACATTGCGAACAAAATTATCAACTGATACAATCATATATAATTACAATAGAATATTGCTTCATTCTATTTAAACCTTAAAAACATGCTGAAATTAATATTGATACATAAAACGTTTACATAAAAGGAAAGGAAATACAAACTAGACCATACTTCATCTATATCATTTCTCATGAGCTATTATATTTTAAAATAATAGCTAATAATTCGTAATGCCAAAAAGTGCCTATTAACGTTGTTTAAAATGTGTTAAAAAAGGTACAAAAATAACTTAGGATAGCCACATCGCTAATGTTTATGATGTTTATATGGCTTCACCTGTGTCCCCGCCTCCTAGAGGGCTCGACACTAGAACTCTTCACCTGATTGGTGTATCACAAATCATTTTAGTAAATACACGAAACCGCTTTCACAGTACCGAGCCCATATTGCGAAATTCATTGCTTTTTTATTTGTATTGCTTACAGACCCTGTTTTATATATAGAAAAGGCTTTGCTACTATTTGAAGTATTACACCTTCTAAAGTGCTCAGCGCACGGACTATTTATAGAATCGGTGTTTCATTATCAATGTTATATATAAAAGAAGCTTGTGAATGCTCTTATAGCCTGATGAGCCTATATTGCGGTGGTAATTTTCTGTTTATTAGTATGATTAATCATTGTGATAGCTCGACTGGAATTGATAAAATGTATCAAAAGTATAAAAATTTAGAAAGATACATGTATAAATAATGGATGGGGTGATAAAATCATAAATATACTTGCGAAGGGCTACTGTATGAATTTCCTAGAGAAAGACAACTAAATAATCTTTAAATACTGATGGCTACGAATCCATGATTTCTGCAATTGGCCATGCATTAACTTGGTTTAAAACCATAAAAACATAATTATATGACAATTTTATAAATACCTAAAACCCTAAATTAAAACTAATTTATAATAATTCTAAACTTTCAACCAGCGTATTATACCAAAAAATTGTTTAAAAATATTATATCTTTAAAATGCATCCTAAAAAATATCTCATAAAAAAACTAAAAAACATTGTAAGAAATTCATAGAGGTCAATTACATATAGGCAGCCACACAGAGGCGTAACTAGAAACCACAGGGCCCAGGTGCAAGAATCTAAGAAGGGCCCCCCCACCACCCCTTCCCCCTCCAAAAAAAGGTGAATTTAATACATTTTTTTTTTTTTTTTACATTTAACACAGAAAAAAATGTGAATCAGATTACATGTCTGCAAAAGGAGGTACCCTGTGCCCACAGTCTGTGAGATGGTCTGACCCCTTATTACTGTATATATATATATATAGTGACACTATTTTACCCCCCAGTACTGTATATAGTAAGTTAGTGACACAGTCTGTAATCTGCCGGTGAGATGGCTGGTCTGACCCTACCCGCCCAGTACTTTATAAAGTGACCATAGTAGTCAGTGACATGGTCCACCCCCCATACTGTATACAGTGGTACTGTATAGTGACACTGTTTACCCCCTGCCCCCCCCATGCTGTAGTAACAAGGTCTGTAATTTGCTGGTTCCACAAACATACACAAACACACATACATGCATAAATACACACACAGTCACATACATACACACACACACACACCATACACACACACATAAACAACAATGGGTATAACAGAAACACTAACCCCTGTAGTCATGTCACATTCACATGATATCAGTGCAGGCAGTGGTAGGTTAACGTTTTTTATTAAAAAAAAAATTATAATTTTTTTTTTTTTTTTTTAAGCTGGGCCCCCACCCTCAGGGGCCTAGTCGCACCTGCGACCTCTGTACCCCCTGTAGTTTCGCCCCTGCAGCCACATCGATATCGATGTTGAGACCCAGGGGATGTAAAGTCTTCAATTTATATAGCCAAAAGGTCTCAAGTTTTCTCAGCTCCAATAATCTATTATGTTTAGTTGGCGGAATCCACCCAATTACTTGTATTTTTAAAGAAGCAGGGTCACTATTGTGGTGATCAAAAAACTGTTTTGCTACATTGTGTTTAAGTAATTTTTCTTTTATATTATATATATGTTCGTAGGCTCTGCGTCTTATTTGGCGTTTGGTGCGGCCCACATACATTAGGCCACACCCACACTGTAACAGATAAACTACGTATGTTGATTCACAGTTACTTTTAAAATCAATTTCATGCTTATCTGTTCCACTTGAATTACTAAAGAGTTTTGATTTATTTATATGAGGACACATAGTACATCTGGATTTTGAACACCGCATTGTTCCCTTCCAGGTGTTGAGCCAGGTTCTTTTGGGTTCATTTTTATTGTCCGTTTTACACCGTAACTTGCTTGGGGCTAAAAAATTCTTGAGGCTCATACATTTTTATATGATATAGTTGCCTTCTCTTGTAAATGTGGTCCTAATAGAGGGTCTGCCTTTAATATTGACCAATGTTTATTTATAATATTTTTTATTGCCCCAGCTCCCTCATTAAATGTTGTTGTAAATCTTATACAATCATTATTATTGATCTTTTTTGGGGGTCCAACCTTTTTAGGAGAAATAATACTTTTCTATCCCTTATACTAGCCTTTTTCCAAGGAAGGGATAGAAAAGTTGACTAACTTGTTGCAGGTTTATAATAGATCTGGAGAGGACTTGACATCAAAAAGCCCCCAAAGGGCAAACATCTGTGTGAAGGAGTCCCTCAATCGATTCCCTGCTTCCGACATATCCGTTTATTAATACAGTCCACTGAAGCCTATTGAACAATGTAATGTTAAACTTTCTACCCCACTCCGGTTTCTGGGACAACAAGGGTACTCCTAAGAGGTAAGGAGGGAATTGTCACTAGCCCTGCGTCTCTCAATCTCAGCTTTGCAAGAGCCGTAGGTGAGAAGTAATGTATGGACTCTGATGCACAAAGATCGGCTGCTTCCCCTTTATGAAAACTCAGTGCGCCTCTTATGTCTGACATCTCACCGAAGTCTAAGTTTTCCTAAATGGACAGCAGGAAGGGTCTGCTAAGTACTTCTTGGTGCTAGATACTAGGGCTCCGGGTGTGAGGTTTACAACTCTCTCTGTAGGGCTTAAGACATTTGGTGCTGTCAGTAGTGCTGCTAGTTCTTCCCTGTAACAGTGAAGGCTAAGAGCCATCCGCAAATCATCATCATAGGCAGCCGTATCTCCAGTCTCTATGCCTCTCGGGTCTTGGGCGGGTAAAGAGTTCGTGGGAGCAGTACGTAGAGTCTCCTGTCGTCCGACAACCGGTCTCTCCTTAAGATCGTTATTGCTACCGGTCAGCATAGGGTCAGTGCGCCTAGTCTCCTGCATTGTTAGGGAAGCCAAAAGCGACAGTATATAATCAGCCATACTCTGAAAATGTCTCTCTAAGAGCAGTTGAGTGCGTTGCTCCCAAGCTTGTAAGGCCTCCATATTGGCCGTATCAATAGAGTGTATATATTTTTCGGCAGCTCCATGTGGCGTATGTGAGGAGGGTAAACTAGTGAAATATCCCCAATACGGCACTCTTTCCTTCTCTTGTAGCTTGGAATAGTCAGAATGTACTTTCAGCAAAATAGTAGCATCAGTTTGGACTTATTATAAATAATTTAGTCTCTATATTCAAGTCTGAAAGCACAGAGCTTCACAGACACATGACCGGCTGCATCGGTAGTTGGCTCCGCCCCCGTTTTTTTAGTTTTTTATGAGATATGTTTTAGGATGCATTTTAAAGATATAATATTTTTCAACAATTTTTTGGTATAATACGCTGGTTGAAAGTTTAGAATTATTATAAATTAGTTTTAATTTAGGGTTTTAGGTATTTATAAAATTGTCATATATTTATGTTTTTATGGTTTTAAACCAAGTTAATGCATGGCCAATTGCAGAAATCATGGATTAGTAGCCATCAGTATTTAAAGATTATTTAGTTGTCTTTCTCTAGGAAATTCATACAGTAGCCCTTCGCAAGTATATTTATGAATTTATCACCCCATCCATTTTTTATACATGTATCTTTCTACATTTTTATACTTTTTATACATTTTATCAATTCCAGTCGAGCTATCACAATGATTAATCATACTAATAAACAGAAAATCACCACCACAATATAGGCTCATCAGGCTATAAGAACATTCACAAGCTTCTTGTATATATAACATTGATAATCAAACACCGATTCTATAAATAGTCCGTGCGCTGAGTACTTTAGAAGGTGTAATACTTCAAATAGTAGCAAAGCCTTTTCTATATATAAAACAGGGTCTGTAAGCAATACAAATAAATAAGCAAAGCATTTCGCAATATGGGCTCAGTACTGTGAAAGCGGTTTCGTGTATTTACTAAAATGATTTGTGATACACCAATCCGGTGATGAGTTCTAGTGTCGAGCCCTCTAGGAGGCAAGGACATAGGTGAAGCCATATAAACATCATAAACATTAGCGATGTGGCTATCCTAAGTTATTTTTGTACCTTTTTTAACAAATTTTAAACAACGTTAATAGGCACTTTTTGGCATTACGAAATATTAGGTACTATTTTAAAATATAATAACTCATGAGAAATGATATAGATGAAGTATGGTCTAGTTTGTATTTCCTTTCCTTTTATGTAAAGTTTTATGTATCAATATTAATTTCAGCATGTTTTTAAGGTTTAAATAGAATGAAGCAATATTCTATTGTAATTATATATGATTGTATCAGTTGATAATTTTGTTCGCAATGTTAACCAATCATGAGACGATCTAAAACCAGGCCCCTGAAGGGGCGGACTTAATACATACGGGTATAAAGTTGCGAAGTATTCAACAACCCGACATCAGTTTTGCTTGGATCACATCCCCTTGATAAAGCCCGGCGAGTACCCGGGGAAACGCGTTGGGGTTCCTACATATTCGTCCAGAGCACCTAGGAGCAGAGTTGACCAGCTGAGAGCGGGTAATCCGGAAACCCCGCCGCAGGTTGCATCCTGTCACTCAAGACCTTCCAGCCATCAGCTGTTGCCTACCGGGTGTTGCTTATGGATGCAGAGTTGTTTTTACTATTGTTGTATTACAAATAAAGGCTCTTTTATTTTATAACTCTGGTGAGTAGATATTTATATATTGCGCTATCTCTGGTGTATAATAACTACACTTGAATCCTTCTCTTTTTGCGCTTTGTTTTTTGGTCACATATCTGGATCCTGGATCCCATAATCTCTCGAGAAAGAAGAGATTTAAAGGAGCAACAAGGAGAAGAACAAGAAAAGCATTGGAAGCAGACAGCACTATTGGACTAAAAAGTAACATTTCTCTTTATTTGAGAATTAAAGGTACTGTTTGGCACAACACTGACTTTGAACATATCCACTTCTGTGGAGGACTTTGCCGTTTATACTTTGAAATATATATCTGTTATTTCATATACCACTATTAATTTTTCCAGTTTTCTATTGGGTACAACATTAGAACCTAGCGCTGAATAGTTTTGTTGTGTGTTTAACTTAAAATTACAAAACACAAAGCATAAAATATGCTGTATTTGTGTAGTGGCCAAGGATCAAAGTCTAGTGTTCAGGTGGGTCTCCAAAACTCCTCTGCAAGTAAGAGCCCAAGATGGTGTAGGACACACAGACAACCAGAACTACTAAATGGAATATACTCGCAGACAAATGTATATGTAAAAGCCTTCTGAAATTTATTGAAGAACTCCAAAGCAGGATTCGATTCAAACGTGTATTTACTGGGAGCGCAGCTCATATAATAAAATCTCCATGGGTTTCATCAGTGTATACTGTCTCTTTCAAAAGATAAAATTTCATCAAGCGAAGCTTAAAATAAGCTGAACAGAGGCATTCCATGGTTATATTTGACATTTTCCCTCAAATTCCAGCGTAATTCTAAAAATATTTTTGCACTATAGTTCTCAAAATTTTTGTCTAGGAAATTAAAAAATGGTGAGTTTTCACCATAATACTCAAAACACCTATACATACGTAAATTACAGCTAATTTAAGAGAATATGAGGTGCCCAATCCACGAGTTCTCTCTCATGAAACGAGAACTGCTTGCAATCTTGCAAAGCACAAAAACAATAACTTCAACCACAACAACATCAGAAACATGCTTGAAAAAAAGCAGTTGATGTAAATGCTTGTAATTGTAAAATTTTCTAATATCAGTTTTTTAGAAAATGAAATGTTTCAGAGACCTCAAAGTCACTAATAAGATGCTGAAAGTGGGCATTCCAGGGTATTCTGGGTATGTGCTCTTGATTATTCACCTTCGCTATAATGCCAAGCATACAGAATTTATAAAATCCTTATATCCGTTTTAAAGTATCTTTTTCAGTGTTGTGCCAATTTTTTATCTTCATTGTTACGTATATTTTTCTGCTTGTATTTTTTTGTTGCATAATGTTTTAAAGGCATTTTCCTCATGTGGGTATCTTTTAAAATCTAGCTTGTTCTACATGCCAAGAGGGGTACTGTTACGAGATAGATGGTATTCTATTGATGATAATAGAGAGTTGCTCACAATTAATGAATATAATGAGGGACAGATGTTAATCTAATTGAACTCTGCAGTTTTTAAGTTGTGATGTTGCAGCTAATTTTTCCCATGAGATATTATATTGATAAATTGTTTAAACTGATTATGCACCAATATAGTGAGAGTTATGACAGAACATCAGAAATACCCAAGCAATACACAAGTGCATGGAATATCCCTGTCCAGCCCACTCTCTGAAACTGTCATGACCATTTCAGAGAGAAAAAGGCAAAATGCAATATCATTTTTGAAAGGTACACATAAATATGCAAAGCATGATCATAATTGGTTAAGGATACACAGAAACATTCAAAGTACAAAAATAATTTATACAAATAAATATCCTAAATACATTGAAATCTACATGCATTGAAACAAAAATGGGCCGATCCAATCTATAGGTTGATTTGTTTTTGGCAGAAAAAGGCCCTTTTTGTTTTGATACGATTATGGGCTAGATTACTAGTGGCTACATTATTGTGCGCAAGATATTAAAATATCGGGCCCATGTTAACTAGTGCTTGTAATACTAATTGAAAGTAAATGTGACCGCACGTTAGCAAACTAAAATTGCACTCATCAGGTAAAAAAAAAGAATTAGGGCAAAAATATGCATTAAACACAACATAAATACATTAAAAAAAAGTGTTACAGTCATATATACACTATCCAATGAAACATATTCATATACATATTAAAAAAAAGTTATAAGGGTTAAAAGGTATATGGTATATGACAAGGTGTCTGAATGGAAAGGGCTATAATGTGTGTATATATATATATATATATATATATATATATATATACTGTATTAATGTGTATGTATGTATATATACATATGTATGTATGTGTATACATGTGTATTTATGTTTATATGTGTATAAATGTATACACATACATATATAGACACCTATATACACATGTATAAACACATATATATATGTAGAATTTGGAGCCTGAAAACATGAAAAATAATTTGAATTCACTTATAATATCTAATAAACACCTAGATTACGAGTTTTGCAAAACTAACGCTAAAAAGTTGCGTTATTTCACCCTCCATAGTGCTGCCATCACAAGTTGCTGAAAAGCCTCCTTGTGCGTGCGATATGGTGGTGTTAAGCTCCATACCGCACAAAATCCAAGGGCTGCTTTGACGTGCTGGTGCACGCTTTCCCCCATAGACATCAATGGGGAGAGAGTGTTATAAAAAAACACCTGAAGTGTGGAATAAAAATCTCTGTAACGCAACCCCATTGATTTCTATGGGGAAAAAAAGTTACGTTTAAACCTAACACCCTAACATAAACCCCAAGTCTAAACACCCCTAATCTGCCTCCCCGACATTGCCAACACCTAAATAAAGTTATTAACCCCGAATCTGCCGCTCCCGACATAGCTGGCACTAATACACGTTATTAACCCCTATCCTGCTCCCCGACATCGCCACCACTATAATAAAGCTATTAACCCCTAGTCCGACGCTCCCCAACATTCCCGCCACTATAATAAAGTTATTAACCCCTATTCTGCCGCTCCCCGACATCGCCCCCACAATAATAAAGTTATTAACCCCTAAACCTCCGGCCTCCCACATCTCCGCAACAAAATAAACCTATTAAACCCTAAACCTCCGGCCTCCCACATCTCCGTAACAAAAGAAACCTATTAACCCCTAAACCGCCGGCCCCCCACATCGCAGAAAACTAAATTAAACTATTAACCCCTAAACCTAACACCCCCAAACTTTAAATTAAAATTACAATATAACTTTATTTAAATAAATAAAAACTTACCTGTGAAATAAAAAAAAACTAACATTAAACTATAAATTAACTTAACCTTACTATTCTAATAAAATAAAAAATACTACCAATTAAAAAATCTAAATTACAAATTTAAAAAAACCTAACACTACGAGAAAAATTAAAAAATCTAAAATTACAAAAAATAATAAACACTATATTACGAAACATAAAAAACACTAAGCTTACAAAAATAATAAACGAAATTATCAAAAATAAAAACAATTACACCTAATCTAATATCCCTATAAAAATAAAAAAGCCCCCACAAAATAAAAACACCCCCTAGCCTACAATAACCTACCAATAGAACCTTAAAAGGGCCATTTGTAGGCCATTGCCCTAAATTAAACAGCTCTTTTACCTGTAAAAAAAAAAAAAATGTCCCCCCAACAGTAAAACCCACCACCCAACCAACCCGCCAAAATAAAAAAACCTAACTCTAAAAAAAACCTAAGCTAAAGGGGCATTTGTATGGGCATTGCCTTTAAAAGGGCATTCAGCTCTTTTTCATTGCCCTTAAAAGTGCATTTAGCTCTTTTTCAAAAGTCCAAACCCTAATCTGAAAAAAACACCCCAAAAAATAAAAAAAATACCTAACACTAACCCCAGAATATCTACTCACGGTTGCTGAAGCCCGGACATCCAGGCGGTCGAAAAGTCTTCATCCAGGCGGCGACATCTTCACCCATTGCGGGGGCGTCTTCTATCTTCATCCCAGTGGCACGGAGCAGCAAAGACATCCAGTGAGGAGCGTCCTCTTCATACGGTCCCCGCCGTACACTGAAGCTTCAATGCAAGGTAGCCATTTCAAAATGGCGTAAAATTACAAAAATAATAAACAAAATGATCAAAAATAAAAAAATTACACCTAATCTAATAGCCCTTGCATTCCTATTGGCTGATTTAATTCTTCAAATTCAAATCAGCCAATAGGATAAGAGCTTTTAAAATCCTATTGGTTGTTCAAAACAGCCAATAGGATGAGAGCTTCTAAAATGCTATTGACTGTTCAAAACTGAGAGCTAGGTTTATTTAGTGGCAGAGATGTGGGAGGCCGGAGGTTTAGGGGTTAATAGGTTTATTTAGTGGCGGAGATGTAGGAGGCCAGAGGTTTAGGGGTTAATAACTTTATTATAGTGTTGGCGATGTCAGGGTGTGGTGGAATAGGGGTTAATAGCTTTATTATAGTGTTGGCGATGTCGGGGAACGGCGGAATAGGGGTTAATAACTGTATTATAGTGGCAGTGATGTCATGGAGTGGCGGAATTGGGGTTAATCATTTTTATTAGTGTTGGCGATTAGGGGTTAATAAATGTATTTAAAAGTCGTGATGTGGGTGGGCGGCAGATTAGGTGTTAATAGATTAATTATAGTGTTTGCTATGTGGGAGGGTGGCGGTTTAGAGGTTAATAGGTAGTTTATGGGTGTTAGTGTACTTTTTAACACTTTAGTTATTCATTTTTTATGGAACATTTTGTGGCGCAAAACTCATAACTACTGCTTTCAGATGGCGGTATGGAATGTGTCGGTATAGGCTATAACGCAAGCTTTTTAGCCTCACCGGACAACCTGTAATAACGGTGCTATGAAAATCCCATGCAAAAACATCATTTTTTTGAGTGCGGAATGGATGTTGCATTACAGGCTAAAATGCTTGCGGTATAGCTATACCGACATGACTCGCAATAGCTGCGTTACTGCCATTACGCTGATATTGCCATTTTTCCAGCGTTAAAAGCCGTAACACAAAACTTGTAATCTACCTGATAGTTTTTACTATGTATTTACTGTAAATATTTTACATTTTAATGTTCTCCAAATAGGGGAAAATGTTCTATGCATTTTTAAATAGATATTCCTATAAATATCTGAATATACCTATGTATATTCATATAAATATAGATATAGATATATATTTTACAAAAAAAATACAATATATATATATATAAATATATATATAAATATATATTTAAAAATAAATAGAAAATGTTCTTCTATGCAAAGAACAATGGAATGTAAAACATTTATAACTACCTTCGGGTCAACTTGTGAGCGATGTGTTAGGTTTTTTTTAGCCTATGGGATGAAGAAGTTAACGTGGTAGTGATATTCGAAGTCCTGAAGTTAGTGTGCGTCGTCTTTCGTTTGTGAGCAAACATTTTACTTTCAATTTGTTTATTTCTGGCGGTGTTTGTGTGCAAGCGAAAGCGCTAAATAGTGCAGCACTTGCAATCTGGTCCTATTATAACTGGTTTTAAGCTGTTTCTCAGAGCCACAAATGTGTTTTCAGCATGCTGAAAAAAGCCCTATTTTTAACATGGAACAGAAAAGTTCTTGCTGATTACAATCCATTTTATTGAAACTTTTTAACTTAATGTTAAAAAAAGTTAATATAATTTATTAAAAATCAATAAACATACTGTTAAATATATACATATATTCTATGGATTATTTAGAATATTTTACAGTATGTTTAATAATTTATATTATTTTTTAATATTTTATATGTAATATTGTAATAACGCACCTTAAGAATACTACGTTTTTGCGTGCGCTAACCCTGCCAAATTAAGATCTAACTTGAGAAATACAATACGCAAATCACATATTTTATATTCCTATGTTTTCCACATAAAAAAGAATTATTAAATTTAATTATTAAATATATATTTCTATATATATCTAATACTGTTCATGTAAAATTCATATCTATACCTTTATATCTATAGGAATAGATATGCAGGTATAGGTATATACACATATATAGAAATATGTATTTAAGAGTAAAATTAAATTATCCTTTGAAGAACATTGGAATGTGAAACACGTACAGTAAATATGCATTAAAACACGTAAATACATAAATACATATGTACACACACACACACATATACTATATATATAGTTTAGATCCAGAATGTACTTAAAGGGACACTGAACCAAAAAAAAAAATGTTGTGATTCAGATAGAGCATGCAATTTTAAGCAACTTTCTAATTTACTCCTATTATAATTTTTATCGTTCGCTTGCTATCTTTATTTGAAAAAGAAGTAATTTAAGCTTTTTTCTTTTGGTTCAGAACTCTGGACAGCACTTTTTTATTTATCCACCAATCAGCAAGAACAACCCAGGTTGTTCAACAAAAATGGGCTGGCATCTTAACTTACATTCTTGCATTTCAAATAAAAACACCAAGAGAATGAAGAAAAATTGATAATAGGAGTCAATTAGAAAGTTGCTTAAAATTTCATGCTCTATCTGAATCACGAAAGAAAATATTTGGGTTCAGTGTCCCTTTAACATTAGAAAGCACATTTTCGGGAACTTTTCTATTGAAAACTTGTTTGTGACTGTAAGCATTTAATGGCCTAATCCATTTTAGATTGTAATCATCCAAAAAACATGTTTCCCATATCATCAGAAACCAAGTTATCAGTACCCAATATTGGAAAGTTTGTAATCGACCCCAAAATTCATAGTAAACTTCCTTAAACTGAGGAGGTAAATAAAGTTATTGAGCGTTCACATGCCAGTTGCGCACTACCTGATTGGCTGCTAAAACTCCCTTTACAATGGGATGTGGCTACTGAAGAAATTTTAACGTAAAATATCTTCAACATAAAGATGTTCATGTGATATTTTGAATCAGATTTTTACAGATATGCTGCATCACTTGAAAGTCCCTTTAAAATCTGGAATTAACTAAAAATCTATCTTGCTAGTGAATATTTTCTTGTGAGACATAATTTAGGGAATATATAAAAAATAAATAAATTTACAAGCAGGATTTTTTTAATTTTTTTTTATTATTGTGGTAAAATAGTAAACCTGTATTGCAGTCATCAAAAACCACAAACTGAGCTGGTTGTCTTTTAAAATGTCTGTTACTAATGAGGCTAAATTGATTAATGTCACAACAGCATTGCTCTAATATTCTTTTATTTAACGATAACAATACTGTTTTAAAAGCTTCATTTTATCTCAGTGGTCAGTTTGCATATTTTATACTTTAAAGCTCCAATATTCATTGCTTTTCTTCCTCCTATTTTTATTTACAAAAAACACTAGCTTACAACCCAGTTAATTATTATTATTATTTGGTATTTTTCCCTCTTGGGTTATTTTATCCACAAACTTCACAATTAATTTCTGCACACAGGCATGATGTTCAGTGATTCACTTTGGCTCTATCACCCAACTCAATCTATTTCAAATTCAAATTCCAATCCTTCAAATCACTTGCCAAACACACAATCTTTTCCAGACATGATCTAATGAAAAACACAGCTTTTTTATTAGGCCAACTAATGATAAATAGAACAACCAATTATGAAACAAAAACAAGTGTCTTGTTTTTATCCCTTCTGTTTTAGGACAGTTATAAAGAAAGACATGTATTTATATTTACTTTGGTTATTGATAGCATACAATAGAATAAATTAAACACATACATTTTACATAGCTATTTAGTGTCCGTGTGAAACACAAATCAGCTTTATAAATAGATCATATCATATTAAATCTGTTTTGTAATATACTTTATTTATTTTGGGCTCGATTACGAGTTGCCGGTTAACTGTTGCGGACAAGCGATATTGGGTCTATCTAGCCTGTTTGCACACGCCGGAAGTAGCACAAGTTAAAAGTAAACTCGTTTGCTCAAACACAATTAAATTTTAACATGTGTTGGGTAATCGTGATCAGAGCTCTGGTTAACTGTTACGCTCAAATAAAAGTGTCGCAAAAAACATCCAACCTACACTAAAAAGTTACTTTACACTAATAACACTCTCTGATAAAAAATTATTTTAAAAAATATTGCATTAAAAGGTTATAAGGGCTCAAAGATATGAGGTCTCAGGTGGCTGCAAAGGGTTTTAACAGAGATACATACATATACATATTTATTTATATATGTATATATGTGTACATATGTATTTATGTGCTTTACTGTATATTTACTATACATATTTAACATTTAAATGTTCTTCAAATTCAGGATAATGTTATTTTTATTCTTAAATACATATTTCTATATATGTGTGTAAATACCTATACCTGCATATCTATTCCTATAGATATATATAGGTATAGATATGTGTTTTACATGAACAGTATCAGAGATATATAGAAATATAATTTTAATAATAAAAAGTACATTGTTTTCTATGTGAAGAACATATGAACTTAAAATATGCATTTTGCAGGTCGGGGTTTTCAATTTAGATCTTAATGCGGTTGGGTTAGCACTAGTGATGTCGCAAATTGTTCGCTGGCGAATAGTTCCCGATGCGATGTTCGATCCGCCCCCTATTCGTCATCATTGAGTAAACTTTGACCCTGTACCTCACAGTCAGAAGACACATTACAGCCAATCAGCAGCAGACCCTCCCTCCCAGATCCTCCCACCTCCTGGACAGCATCTATTTTAGATTCATTTGGAAGCTGCATTCTTAGTGAGAGGAGGGACAGTGTAGCTGCTGCTGATTTAATAGGGAAATCGATAGCTAGTCTAGTGTATTCAGTGTCCACTACAGTCCTGAAGGACTCATCTGATCTCTGCTGTAAGGACAGCACCCCAAAAAGCCCTTTTTAGGGCTAGAACATCAGTCTGCTTTTTGTTTTTTCCTGTGTAATCTAATTGCAGTTGCCTGTCTGCCAGCGTGTGTGTCAGGCTCACAGCGTATACTGTGCCCACTTGCCCAGTTCCACCACTCATATCTGGTGTAACAGTAGTGTACATTTAAAAAAAAAAACAACCTTTTTTGACTGTGAAATAATAGCAGACAGCTGCCAGTACCCAAGATGGCCGCCAATAAGGCAGATGGGGAGGGTTAGAGAGCTGTTTTGGGGGGGATCAGGGAGGTTGGGGGCTAAGGGGGGATGCTACACCACAGCATATGTAAATATGCTAAAAAAAAATTAAAAACCTTTTATTTTAGTACTGGCAGACTTTCTGCCAGTACTTAAAGGATTACTTTCTGTTATAATTTTTAAGCTAAACAACTAACATATTAAAGTTAATAAACATTAATTAAAACCTACTGACCTATATTTTCTCCAAAACGAAGTTTCATAACGTTCTAAAAGTTATATCTTTTATTCACCGATGATGTCACGTTATCCTGCCCACTATTTTCAGCACTGCATGTTCAAAATACTTAAACCAATAACTTTGTGTTTAAAGCGCCATTTTGAATCCTAGGTATTGTAAACGGATTGGTACAGAGCATAGGATACCCACGGAGTGGGTTTGGAAAACAATTAAATTTGCAGACAAGATTTCTGATATACGGTAGAGATATGTTAATGAAATGCTATTGATAAAAAGCGTATTTGGGGAAGTTAGTTAGTAACAGGCATAGAAAATATTTACTTACAGTGGCCCTTTAAGATGGAGGGGACAATTGTGGGGTGGGGGAGGGAAGGGAGCTGTTTGGGAGGGATCAGGGGATCTAATGTGTCAGGTGGGAGGCTGATCTCTACACTAAAGCTAAAATTAACCCTGCAAGCTCCCTACAAACTACCTAATTAACCCCTTCACTGCTAGCCATAATACACGTGTGATGCACAGCAGCATTTTGCGGCCTTCAAATTACCCGAAAGCAACGCCAAAGTCATATATGTCTGCTATTTCTGAACAAAGGGGATCCCAGAGAAGCATTTACAACCATTTGTGCCATAATTGCACAAGCTGTTTGTAAATAATTTCAGTGAGAAATCTAAAATTGCAAAAAAAATTAAGTTTGGCGGTGAAATGGTGGCATGAAATATACCAAAATGGGCCTAGATCAATACTTTGGGTTGTCTACTATACTACACTTAAGCTAAAATTAACTCTACAAGCTCCCTACATGCTCCCTAATTAAACCCTTCACTGCTGGGCATAAAACACGTGTGGTGCGCAGTGGCATTTAGCAGCCTTCTAATTACCAAAAAGCAACGCCAAAGCCATATAAGTCTGCTATTTCTGAACAAAAGGGATCCCAGAGAAGCATTTACAACCATTTATGCCATAAGTGCATAAGTTGTTTGTAAATAATTTCTGTGAGAAACCTAAAGTTTGTGAAAAAGTGAACAATTGTTTTTTATTTGATCGCATTTGGCAGTGAAATGGTGGCATGAAATATACCAAAATGGGCCTAGATCAATACTTTGGGTTGTCTACTACACTACACTTAAGCTAAAATTAACTCTACAAGCTGCCTACATGCTCCCTAATTAACCCCTTCACTGCTGGGCATAAAACACGTGTGGTGCGCAGTGGCATTTAGCAGCCTTCTAATTACCAAAAAGCAACGCCAAAGCCATATAAGTCTGCTATAATGGCATGTCTGGCACACAGTGTTGGGGCAAGGGTCCATCTGACCACTGATACCTGGTCTGCAAAGCATGGTCAGGGCAGGTATATCACCTACACTGCGCACTGTGAAGCGGGCGTAACCCTTACACGTAACCCTTACACTACCTAATCGATACAACATCATACCTGATGTTTTAAAGCACGTTATTCCAAACAATTTAGGAATGTTAGGTGATTTATGCCCTTTATGGATTAAAACCAGACTCTGCATCAACTATGTAATTTTCCATGGGAGTTTTGCCATGGATCCCCCTCCGGCATGCCACAGTCCAGGTGTTAGTCCCCTTGAAACAACTTTTCCATCACTATTGTGGCCAGAAAGAGTCCCTGTGGGTTTTAAAATTCGCCTGCCTATTAAAGTCTATGGCGGTTTGCCCGGTTCGCGACATCAGCACACATGAGAACTTGATATTCTTAAGGCGCGTTATTAAAATATTACATATACTGTAACATTTTAATAAAAATTTATATAAATTATTAAAAATTCTTAAACATACTGTTAAATATTCTAAATCATTTATAGAATATCTCTATATTTTACAGTATATTTAATAATTTGTAATAATTTATATTAATTGTTATTAATATTTTATATGTAGTATTTCAATAGCATACCTTAAAGGGACAGTCAACACAATTTTTTTATTGTTTAAAAAGATAGATAATGCCTTTACTACCCATTACCCAACTTTGCACAACCAACATTGTTATATTAATATACTTTATTATAACCTTTAAACCTCTAATTTTTTGCCTTTTTCCAAGCCACTAAAGACAGCTTCTAATCACATGCTTTTTTATTAGCTTTTCACAACAGGGGAGTGCTAGTTCATGTGAATCATATAGATAACATTGTGCTCACGCCCGTGGGTTGTGCAAAACACAGCACTAACTGACTTAAATGAAAGTCAATAGATAATAAATAAAAGCCACATGATCAGGGGGCTGTCAGAGGAGGCTTAGATACAAGGTAATCACAGAGGTAAAAAGTGTATTAAACGTTTTCTGTGCAAATCTGGGGAATGGGTAATAAAAGTATTATCTTTTTAAACAATAAAAATGTTTAAGTTAACTGCCCCTTTAAGAATATTAAAGGGACACTGAACCCAAGTTTTTTCTTTTATGATTCATATAGAGCATGAAAGTTTAAGCAACTTTATAATTTACTCCTATTATCAAATTTTTTTCATTCTCTTGGTATCTTTATTTTAAAAAACTTCACAATTTAATTTTAATATCAAATTTGCTTTGTCCGCTTGGTATTCTTTTTGAAAGCAAAAGCTAGGTTGGCTCTTAAACGGATTTCTAAGCCGTTGAAGGCCGCCCCTTATCTCAGTGCATTTTGACAGTTTTTCACAGTTAGACATTGCTAGTTCATGTGTGCCATATAGATAACTGTGCTCATTCCCATGGAGTTATTTATGAGTCAACATTAGTTAGCTGAAATGTATGTCTGCCAATAGAACTGAAATAAGGAGGTAGTCTGCAGAGGCTTAGATATAAGGCAATCACAGAGGTAAAAAGTTTATTAATATAACAGTGTTGGTTATGCAAAACTGGGGAATGTGTAATAAAGGGATTATCTATCTTTTAAACAATACAAATTTTCAAGTAAACTGTTCCATTAAGGATGGAATTTTACATTGAAATTTTTTATTGATTTTGATAATTTCCTTTTTTAGAAGGTAAAGCAGAACCAGTTTAATTCTGAAGCTATATTATTTGACCGTCAATGGCAAAGACAGTACAGAATCTCGTCTCTGATTATAGCAATATTCTGATGCTTAGTAGAACTACCTTTTTTTTTTTTTTTTCCTTTTTAAACAAGCTTTATTGTTTCATATCTTTCCAATATACAGAATTACAATACATTTTCCAATACTCAAAAGTTGAAAATAATGCTCCTTACATTACAATGGCATACACAAGTTAACATAATCAAAAACATGAATTAGTCCTTATAATGTAGGAATGTAGGAATGTAGTCCTTATAATGTAGCAACTCGAGCTATCTCATATACGGCGCCGTCAGATGCTAACGTGCCGTAAGTCGGATAAACCAGCGATGTCCAGAAATCTGCGCAAGTACAAATTTCTGGCATCGCCAGTGACTTACGGCACGTTAGAAACTGCCGGAGCCTACAAAACCTGACTAAAGTCTAAATCACCCGCACTGTCTAACATGCCTCCCTAACATAGCCCGACACGTCTAACCCTATATCGCAAGTACAAATTTCTGGCGTCGCCAGTGACTTACGGCACGTTAGAAACTGCCGGCGCCTACAAAACCTGACTAAAGTCTAAATCACCCGCACTGTCTAACATGCCTCCCTAACATAGCCCGACACGTCTAACCCTATATCCGCTATCCCCCCTCATTATCCTAACCATAAAATATGTATTAACCCCTAAACTCCCGGAGCCCGCCGCTACCTAATAAAGTTATTAACCCCTAAACCGCCGCAAGCTATATTAAATCTATAACCCCCTAAAGTGAGCCCCTAACACCGCCGCCATCTACCTTACCTACCCCCTAAAGTGAGCCCCTACCCCGCCGCTATCTATTTTAAAATTATTAACCCCTAATCTAATCCCCCTACCCCGCCGCCATCTATATTAAATTATTTAACCCCTAAAATACTAAACTATCCCTACCACTAAACCTAAGTCTAACCCTACAAATAGCCCTGAAAAGGGCTTTTTGCGGGGCATGCCCCAAAGAATTCAGCTCTTTTGCCAGCCCTTAAAAGGGCTTTTGGCGGGGCTTTGTCACAAAGTAAACTGCTCTTTTGCCTACAATCTACATCCCCCGACACCGCGGCCACCTATAATAAATGTATTAACCCCTAATCTAATCCCCCTACACCGCCGCCACCTATATTAAACACATTAACCCCTAATCTACATCCCCCTACACCGCGGCCACCTATAATAAATGTATTAACCCCTAATCTAATCCCCCTACACCGCCGCCAGCTATATTAACTATATTAACCCCTAATTATATTAGGGTTAATATAGTTAATATAGTTATTATATATATTAACTATATTAACCCTAATTATATTAGGGTTAATATAGTTAATATCGTTATTATATTATTTATATATATATATATATATTAAGTATAATAACCCTATCTAACTCTAACATCCTAACTAAACTTTTATTAAAATAAATCTAATATTAATATTATTAATTAAAATATTCCTATTTAAATCTAAATACTTTCCTATAAAATAAACCCTAAGATAGCTACAATATAATTAATAATTACATTGTAGCTATGTTAGGGTTTATATTTATTTTACAGGTAAATTGTTAATTATTTTAACTAGGTATAATAGCTATTAAATAGTTCAATCAACTATTTAATAGCTACCTAGTTAAAATAATTACCCAATTACCTGTAAAATAAATCCTAACCTAAGTTACAAATACACCTACACTATCAATAAATTAAATAAACTACAAATATCTATCTAAAAATACAATTCAATAAACTATAACTATTTTATTGGCTGATCGGAACAGCCAATAGAACACGAGCTCAATCTGATTGGCTGATTGGTTCAGCCAATCGGATTGAACTTGAATCCGATTGGCTGATCAGCCAATCAGATTTTTCTACCTTAATTCCGATTGGCTGATAGAATCCTATCAGCCAATCGGAATTCGATGGACGCCATCTTGGATGACGTCATTTAAAGGTACCTCATTCATCGTTCAGTCGTCGGCCGGGATGGATGCTCCGCGTCTGTGGAGCGAAGAATGAAGATTGAAGATGCCGCTTGATGGAAGATGCTGCCCGAATGAAGAAGATTTTGCTGCCGCTTGGATAAAGACATCGCTGGGATGAAGACCTCTTCTTTGCCGCTTGGATAGACATCGCCCGGATCGGATGAGGAGTTCGGCCCGGCGTGGTGAAGATAAGGTAGGGAGATCTTCAGGGAGGTAGTGTTAGGTTTATTTAAGGGGGGTTTGGGTTAGATTAGGGGTATGTGGGTGGTGGGTTGTAATGTTGGGGGGTGGTATTGTGTTTTTTTTCAGGCAAAAGAGCAGTTTTCTTTGGGGCATGCCCCGCTAATGGCCCTTTTAAGGGCTGGTAAGGTAAAAGAGCTTTGAACTTTTTTTAATTTAAAATAGGGTAGGGAATTTTTTTATTTTGGGGGGCTTTATTATTTTATTAGGGGGCTTAGAATAGGTGTAATTAGCTTAAAAATCTTGTAATCTTTTTTTTATTTTTTGTAATTTAGTTTAGTTTATTTAATTGTATTTTTAGATAGATATTTGGAGTTTATTTAATTTATTGATAGTGTAGGTGTATTTGTAACTTAGGTTAGGATTTATTTTACAGGTAATTGGGTAATTATTTTAACTAGGTAGCTGCTATTAAATAGTTGATAACTATTTAATAGCTATTATACCTAGTTAAAATAATTAACAATTTACCTGTAAAATAAGTATAAACCCTAACATAGCTACAATGTAATTATTAATTACATTGTAGCTATATTAGAGTTTATTTTATAGGTAAGTATTTAGATTTAAATAGGAATATTTTAGTTTATAATATGAATTAGATTTATTTAATAAGAATTTAGTTAGGGGTGTTAGGGTTAGATAGATTTAACCCCTTAATGACCACAATGTACCCTGTATGTCACTGGTCGTTAAGGGTTTTTTCAGGACATAATAGCACAAGTCTAGCAAGAACACGCTATTAATGCCCTCCCTCCAGCAGGCTTTGTGGAATAGAGCAGTCTCAACGCTGGTGGCAAGACCGCGCTATAAAACAATCAAGTCCCAAAAAAAGGCCAGCGACATACAGGGTACGTCGCTGGTCCTTAAGGGGTTAATATAGTTTATATAAATACTATACTAACTATATTAACTATATCAACCCTAATATAATTAGGGTTAATATAGTTAATATATATAATGTAATAACTATATTAACTATAATATACTTAGGGTTAATATAGATAATATAGCTGGCGGCGGGGTAGGTAGATTAAATTAGGGGTTAATAATTTTAATATAGATGGCGGCGGTGTAAGGGGCTTACATTAGGGGTTAATACTATTAATATAGGTGGCGGCGGTGTAGGGAGGGCAGGTTATAGGGCAAAAGAGCTGTTTACTTTGGGGCAAA
The DNA here is from genome assembly GCF_027579735.1 of Bombina bombina. NCBI lineage: Eukaryota > Metazoa > Chordata > Amphibia > Anura > Bombinatoridae > Bombina > Bombina bombina. Next base: position 610,578,247 of record NC_069503.1, on the reverse strand, counting down.
GCCCAGCAAAAGGCCCTTTTAAGGGCTGGTAATAGAGATAATTATTTTAGGGGGATTAGATTAGGGGTTAATAATATTAATATAGCTGGCGGCGGTATAGGGGGATTAGATTAGGGGTTAATATTTTTTATATAGGTGGCGGCGGTGTAAGGGGTCAGATTAGGGGATAGATAAGGTAGATGGCGGCGGTGTAAGGGGTTCACATTAGGGGATAGATCAGTTAGATGGTGGCGGTTTTAGGGGCTCACAGTAGGGGGTTAGTTTATGTAGATGGCGGTGGGGTCCGTGAGCGGCGGTTTAGGGGTTAAATACTTTATTAGGGATTGCGGAGGGGGATCGCGGTTGACAGGTAGATAGACATTGCGCATGCGTTAGGTGTTTGGTTTTATTTAGCAGATCAAGGTTGACAGTTAGATAGACATTGCGCATGCGTTAGGTGTTAGGTTTATTTAGCAGCTAGTTTAGGGAGTTATGGGGCTCCAATACTCAGTGTAAGGCTTCTTACGGCTGCTTTTTGTGGTGAGGTGAAAATGGAGTAAGATTTCTCCATTTTCGCCACGTAAGTCCTTACGCTGTATATTGGATACCAAACTGCGCGGGTTTGGTATACCTGCCTATGGCCCAAAAAACTACGGGCGAAGGCAGAAATATGTGATACCAAACCCGCACAAATATTGGCGTCGCCGACTTTTGCGGGCGACGATTTTTATCGGATCGACCCCCAGAGGGGTGTTATAAGTTTGAGTTCACAGGCTTTATCTGTGTTTTCCTTTTTTTTTTTTACAGGCCCAACTCACAGTTGTTTGTTATTGTTATTTTCACTTTATATTTTCCCTGAATTGGGAATACTGGTTTGGATTAAACCCGGATTATCTCACATAAATTAATATATTATCTTTACATAGAATAGGGAAGGAGGGATAGTTAAAGAATTCACGCTAGTAGCGCTAGAATTTTCACTGGTATTATTGTTTGATTGTGTTTTTTTGTGTTACAGCTTTTATTGTAGGCTTTTCACTCTATGGAAAAATTTCTCACACAGGTGAAATCTAGTTCACCCAGAATGCCTGTAAAAAGTAAAGATAAAAAAGCCAAGCTGGCTGATGTTAGTCTAGACTCTACTTCTGACACAACCTCTGTATCATTGGATACACATACTTTAATAACCCAACTATCAGAAGTATTTACTCCACAATTTGATGTAATAAAAAAAGAGCTGGGGTCACTCTCTTCTGATTTAAGATACCTGTCCACAGAAGTAAGACATTTTTCTTTAAGAATCCAGGAGGCTGAAGATAGAATCTCAGCTCTAGAGGATAAAATTAATGTGCAAGACAATATTATTTCCAATCAGGATAGTAAAATCAATGCCATGCAGCTGCGCCTTGGAGATCTTGAAGATCGTTTAAGACGCAACAACATTAGAATAGTTGGTCTTCCAGAAATTCCAGAATTTGAAAATCTAATCCAGTTTACTTCCATAATATTGCCCAAAGCCCTAGGTATCCCTCCCCATCAGTTACCTCTGAATATTGAAAGGGCACACAGAATAGGTCCTAGGAAACTCGCGACAGAATGAGCTGTGAAAAACAGGACAGTTATTTTTAAATTTTTAAAATATCAAGACAAAGTAGAATTGTTTAAACTGTTTAAAAAATGTGCCCCTTTCATGATTGGGAATCACAAAGTTCTCCTGTTTCAGGATTTTTTCTATGAAGCATCGACAAAAAGGAAGCTGATGGTCCCTTATTGCTCCCAACTGATCAATAAAGGGGTAGTTGCCTGGATGGTTTACCCTGCTAAAATTATTGTTGAGGATAATGGCTCTAGGCTGACCTTTGTCGATGTTTCAGAGGTTAAAAAATACATTGCTTCAAAACAATGACTGTTTTTTTGGTTTTTGCACCGTCTTTTACATTTTTCAGTGAAGCACAACATAGATGTTTATTGTATGCTTCTTTGTGTTGGCATAATGGGAGCATTCATAATTCTATGTTAGAAAATAAGGAGTTTATGTGTGTATTCAATGGGAATGTATATTGTTTCCTCTTATGTGCTCTTAGGGGATTGTTCCTTTTTTTTTTCTCATGGTTTATCCCCCCACCCCTTCTGGGTACCCGCCCGTGGCAAGAAATGCGTGGTTATTCTGTAATATTATTTTGTGATTTCTAATCTCAAAATTGTATCATGGAATGTAGGGGGTATATCTTCCCCTACAAAACATAAACTAATTATTAAGCTCCTAGCTAAATTTAAACCTGATATTGTTTTCCTCCAAGAGGCACATTTAAATTTAGATGAGGCCGCTAAATTGAAGATGAAATGGGTATGGGAAGTTATTGCTACCCCATCCATTAACAGGAAATGTGGCGTGGCGATTTTGATTAACAAGATTCTTGTCTATAAAACTTTATATGTTGATCTAGATCCAGAGGCTAGATTTATAATAGCCCAATTATGTATTAATAACATTACAATGAATTTTTGTAATATATATGCACCAAATAAATTTGTGTCCCAATTTTGGGATAAAATTAAAATAAAAATATTTCCATTTGTTAAAGAAAATTTGGTACTGGGCGGGGATTTTAATTTGACAATATGCCCAGCAATAGATAGACTGTCTAAAAGAACATGTCAGAATACAGAAAGGGAGCTGAATATCTCAAAAAGTACTGTCATAAGCTCAATTTAGTTGACATATGGCGAACACTTAATCCAGATGTTCAGCGCTTCTCTTGTGAATCAAGAGCTCATAAAACTTTTTCCCGAATCAACCTATTTTTGATCTCCAAATCCCTTTCCATCCATAAAATGGAAGCCGATATAGGTGAGATATTGATATCAGATCATGCGATCATCTCATTGATTTTTCTTTTCGCTAGTGAAACAGCTTTCAAAACCTCTATACTAGTTTACCCGTGGTACCTCTATAACAACCCTAAATATGTTATCTGGTTAAAGCAAAAATGGCAAGACTATCTTGCAGACAATATCTCTTATCTTAATAAAATAGAAGTGTTCTGGGAGGCTTCTAAGGCAGTTATGAGGGGGAAAGTAAAAGCTTTTCTGCGTATAACAAATTTGTCTCAACTCGTTCAGAGATTTACTGGAATAAATATATCCAGTTGAAAAAAGAAACAGATTTATTTTTGACTCATAAAGCACACAAAGAGGAAGTCAAACCTAATGTTTTCATGGCTGCTCTGCTAAGAATCTTGCTAGAATTATCAAGAATAGGAAGAAAAAAACTATATAGTGGCTATTAAAAAGGATGGGAATCGATTCAATGCATCAGAGGAAATCAGCAGTGCCTTTTTTAATTATTATCAAAAACTATATGCTAAGGTAGACATAAATATCCAGAAGCAAGATGCGTTTTGGTTACAGATCATTTTACCAAAAATCCAGCAGGATGATCTAGAGGCTCTCAATGCACCAATCACTAAGGAGGATAAGTAAGGCTATAGTTCACTCTAAATTGAACAAAGCAGTGGGCCCAGACTGCCTTCCAGCTGAATATTATAGAAGTCTAGCGGAGGAACTCATTCCTATTCATGAGAATCTCTATAATAGCTATTTTACATCAGATGTCCCTATTTCTGTATTGTTTTCTGTGGCTAATATCTCCCTGATTCCCAAAAAAGGTAAGGATTTAGAAGACCTAGCTTCTTATAGACCTATATCGGTACTAAACACTGACTACAGGGAGTGCAGAATTATTAGGCAAATGAGTATTTTGACCACATCATCCTCTTTATGCATGTTGTCTTACTCCAAGCTGTATAGGCTCGAAAGCCTACTACCAATTAAGTATATTAGGTGATGTGCATCTCTGTAATGAGAAGGGGTGTGGTCTAATGACATCAACACCCTATATCAGGTGTGCATAATTATTATTCAACTTCCTTTCCTTTGGCAAAATGGGTCAAAAGAAGGACTTGACAGGCTCAGAAAAGTCAAAAATAGTGAGATATCTTGCAGAGGGATGCAGCACTCTTAAAATTGCAAAGCTTCTGAAGCGTGATCATCGAACAATCAAGCGTTTCATTGAAAATAGTCAACAGGGTCGCAAGAAGCGTGTGGAAAAACCAAGGCGCAAAATAACTGCCCATGAACTGAGAAAAGTCAAGCGTGCAGCTGCCAAGATGCCACTTGCCACCAGTTTGGCCATATTTCAGAGCTGCAACATCACTGGAGTGCCCAAAAGCACAAGGTGTGCAATACTCAGAGACATGGCCAAGGTAAGAAAGGCTGAAAGACGACCACCACTGAACAAGACACACAAGCTGAAACGTCAAGACTGGGCCAAGAAATATCTCAAGACTGATTTTTCTAAGGTTTTATGGACTGATGAAATGAGAGTGAGTCTTGATGGGCCAGATGGATGGGCCCGTGGCTGGATTGGTAAAGGGCAGAGAGCTCCAGTCCGACTCAGACGCCAGCAAGGTGGAGGTAGAGTACTGGTTTGGGCTGGTATCATCAAAGATGAGCTTGTGGGGCCTTTTCGGGTTGAGGATGGAGTCAAGCTCAACTCCCAGTCCTACTGCCAGTTTCTGGAAGACACCTTCTTCAAGCAGTGGTACAGGAAGAAGTCTGCATCCTTCAAGAAAAACATGATTTTCATGCAGGACAATGCTCCATCACACGCGTCCAAGTACTCCACAGCGTGGCTGGCAAGAAAGGGTATAAAAGAAGAAAATCTAATGACATGGCCTCCTTGTTCACCTGATCTGAACCCCATTGAGAACCTGTGGTCCATCATCAAATGTGAGATTTACAAGGAGGGAAAACAGTACACCTCTCTAAACAGTGTCTGGGAGGCTGTGGTTGCTGCTGCACGCAATGTTGATGGTGAACAGATCAAAACACTGACAGAATCCATGGATGGCAGGCTTTTGAGTGTCCTTGCAAAGAAAGGTGGCTATATTGGTCACTGATTTGTTTTTGTTTTGTTTTTGAATGTCAGAAATGTATATTTGTGAATGTTGAGATGTTATATTGGTTTCACTGGTAAAAAAAAATAATTGAAATGGGTATATATTTGTTTTTTGTTAAGTTGCCTAATAATTATGCACAGTAATAGTCACCTGCACACACAGATATGCCCCTAAAATAGCTATAACTAAAAACAAACTAAAAACTACTTCCAAAACTATTCAGCTTTGATATTAATGAGTTTTTTGGGTTCATTGAGAACATGGTTGTTGTTCAATAATAAAATTAATCCTCAAAAATACAACTTGCCTAATAATTCTGCACTCCCTGTATAATATTCTTACCTCTATTATTGCCTTGAGACTCTCTTCTGTATTAGACAAACATTCATCCTGATCAGTCAGGCTTCATGTCTTCTCGGAACCCTGCTAAAGATTTTCGCAAGCTTGTAACTTTAGTAGACTATATATGGAACATATATCAATTTTAAAAAAAAGCCTGTTTATATAGATTCTGCTATTTTGACCCTTGACACAGTTAAAGCTTTTGACTGCATTACCTGGGAACATTTGTTTATAACATTAACTAATTTTGGTATTAAGAATTATTTTGTTAGGCTTATAAAGATGTTATATTTTAACCCAATTTCATTTTTGTTAATAAATGGTTCAGTGTCATCTGCGATCACTTTGCAGAGAGGCACGCAACAAGGGTGTCCTCTCTTACTGCTTCTTTTTAATTTGGCTCTTGAACCGTTAGCAATTCAATTAAGAGCCATGTTAACAGGGATTTCAGTTGGTTCTTCTACCTTGAAAACGCTACTTTATGCGGATGATCTGTTGATATTTCTAGAAAACACTACACAATCAATATCAATTACAATGCAGTGTCTCGCAGAGTTTAGTTCATTCTCCGGTTACAAAGTCAATCTAGAGAAAAGTGAACTGATGAGGATTGGGAAACAGAGTAGGAAATTTTTATATTCCCCGTTTAGAGAAGTGGACGCTATTAAAAACTTGGGTTTAGAAATTCATAGAAATCCTAAAAATTGTTATATGGCCAACTTAATAACTTTATTCCTTAAGATCCAAAAAGTTTTGAAATTATTTTCTTTTCTCTCTATTATGGCTAAGGTTAATCTGATTAAAACTATTATCTTCCCTCGTATATTGTACCCTCTTCAAAATTTACCTCTTTTTTTTTTTTTTTAAATCAAAGTTTTTTTATTGAGGTATGGTAGCAAAACAATATTCAAACATATACAGAGACATAAGTTACTTTCAGTCAAACACATCTAAAAGCAAAAATAAATCATGGTAATCTTTTCTCATATTGAGCATATCATACTGCAAGTCTAAACTGTTCCAAACATATATATGGTATGATTTACATTGATACCTCATAATTTTTTTATTATTTTGTGATATATTACTGTAGTACCTTTTTATCGTGATCTGCTGCCTATTAGAATGAGACTGTAATCCACTAAGCACAGAGAATTATCTTAATTGGAAGGTACATTTTTCTCTAACAAGTACTGTATACGATATTAATTGTAACATTAGCTTCAATGGAATAAATATAAATCACAATTTATATCAAGGGCGGATGAATACTGCTAAATGTTCACCAAAGAGAGTGAATAGGGACTAAGGAAACTTAGACCTACTTGTATAATATTGGACAAATGGGGGCGTGTCCCGTTAATTTCAACTTAGGGATCTAAGGGTCTAAAGGAAAAATACAATGATCCATGCTGGGTCAGGGTTTATGAACATCCGAGAACATCTTAGAGTGTAGATAAGTCCGGCCATAAAGGAATATATAGGGCCTGTATAAGGTTGAATGGTTCTAGTTATAAGGTCTTGGAAGGTGATCTACTAGGGGAGCCATAAAGAGAGTTAAGGAGTATAAGGACTGGGTTGGAACGGCATATTCTAGGACATTTGCATCAGGTCGTGTTCTGGAGCTAATAATGAATAGTGTACAAAACACATAATGTGTAATACACATGACCTGTAGTAGTAGGACTTGGGTAGCTGGAGGCAAATAGACTAGTATGATAAAAGGTCCCTATTGGGCCATGACACATAAGTTACTATCTATAGATAACTAAAACAAATGATAAGCAATCTCTTACATGCTAAGGTATAATATACTTTTTAAACCCAATGAATACCTAAGTGCATATATATATACTAAAAAACAGTACCACGCTCACAACATTGAAACACATATAAAACCAACACCATGCTACCAAGTATCACAACATGAAGTATATATAGGAATTTAAGCAAACCCCTCATATCTAAAGCCAAATATACAGTTTAATTATTGGTGACTAGCAGGATACATAAGCCAAAAAAAAAAAAAGAAAAAACTGCGTGACAAAGTAAAATAATAAATTAGAGCCTGTCAACTGGCAACTAACAGACTTAAACCATTCTGATATGCTATATTATAAACTCTCTAAGTGGTCTGAGGGAAAGCATTGATAGGTAGGAACCTATTTTTATATCGCCTTAGCTACCTAAAAAAAAAAATCCTCAGCAAGGGTAGGAAAAGGTTATGTCATTCCCAGTATAGGTGCAACTTTAATTATCACCCTGCATAGATATATATTTTACTTTTCAAGAGTGGATCATAAACACTGGACTCGTCAATTATCCCCTCTCTTTAACTAACTAGTAGCTCTAAATAGCCTCTCTCAACGATAGTCTTTTCCTAATTTAAATAACATGTACATGAGTACTATAAATAGCCTAAAAACAGTAAACATTAAATTTGAATGACACATACTTTTCCCTACATAATAAACCTTAGGGCCAAAGGATAAACCATGCGTTCGCAAGTCTCCCGCAGCCACATTAGAACAATAACAAGATTGTCAATATAATGACTAGAATTAACTACTAAAACTTAAGTGACACAGAAAATTATTATGCCTGAGCCTATGTCAAATCTATCAATGAGATAACATAAGTATCTAACATAGACCAGCAAACTTTCTCTAATGCTGATCTAAAGCTCAAAACATATTATCCTATGCCACATCTAGGAGTTAAATCATTCAAGAACCTCCATAAGCTCCGGCAAACTGTAACAGTCTGAGTCTTCCTTTGATAAAAAATGTTTGATGGTACATAGTCCAAGCTCCTCCGTAAGCTCCGGACTTCTGCTCCATAGTGATCTCTCTGCTGACGCTTACCCTGCGGTAACCATAACTGACACTCAGTAACTTCTGATTCTGCACATAGACTCCGGAGATCTAGAGACATATAGCGTAAGCCACCAAAATATGCTGAAGACCCAATCTCCAAACACTGAAGTCCCTTGTCTGCTCTCATTCCCCCATCGACCGGCCGCATCGACAGAGGAAGCTGGCCATACTGGCACAACACAGGGATGTCAAAACTAGAAGCAGAGACCCACGTGTATTCCGGACAAGTGTCGCATGGCAGTGTAACCCCGGCAACCTCCAGCATTGTGGTTAACTCAACCATCCCGCTCCGGGGATTAACTTTATCACTCTCCGGTGCTGTTGCTAACAGGTCTTGTTGCGGTAATAGGGGCACTGTTGAATTGGGTGACACAGGATCCTCCTCACCGTCACTCTTTCCTTCTCTGAGGCTCTCTGAGAGAAAAGTAAACTGTGCCGCCTTCTTGCAAGAGAGTTGCTTCAATAATAGCAAGATATTTGCCTCCATATTGGAACACAGTATACATCAAATCTCCAATTTTCTTTAGGTTTCGTGGTCTCAGTTATAAGAATAAAGCTGTGTAAAGCGTGGCACATATAGCAGACAAGAGCCACTCTTACCCGGCCTAAGATCTGACCGGGGGGTATTGATGGTCCTGTGTAGGCCGCCGCCAACTATTACAGTCAATACAAATCTTACAATGTCATAGACAAAGTAGAAAAAGACACCTTTTGATCCCAGAACTCCCTTTCACATTAAGCGGCCAATTTCATTATTTTGCTAAGTGCTCTCCAAAAAATATTTGATTCAACACTGAAGTCCCATGCAGAGCTGCTGAATTTCATGACTGCTCCTGTTGACGGCTTAGACACGCCCCAAAATTTACCTCTTTTTATCTTGAAGAAAGACTGAGTTAAGCTCTCTTCCTGGTTTTCTCAATTTATATGGAGCGGTAAGAAAGCTTGTTTATCCCAGGATTGACTTATGCAAAATCACAATGCTGCTGGTCTGGCTTTTCCAAATGTATGGTTTTATAAGTTAGCTGCCATGCTTAAAATTGCTATTGATTGGTTGCAGAGATCAATTTAGTCTCTAATTCTGAGTTAGAATCATATTAAGTAGCCCCGTGGTCATTGAAAGCAATTTTGCATTGTCCCCTACAGAGTCTACCGGCTAACATTAAACCTCTCCTCTCGTTTAACCCCTTAATGACCACATCACTTTTCCATTTTCTGTCCGTTTGGGACCAAGGCTATTTTTACATTTTTGAGGTGTTTGTGTTTAGCTGTAATTTTCCTCTTACTCATTTACTGTACCCACACATATTATATACCGTTTTTCTCGCCATTAAATGGACTTTCTAAAGATACCATTATTTTCATCATATCTTATAATTTACTATAAAAAAAATTATAAAATATGAGGAAAAAATGGAAAAAAAACACACTTTTTCTAACTTTGACCCCCAAAATCTGTTACACATCTACAACCACCAAAAAACACCCATGCTAAATAGTTTCTAAATTTTGTCCTGAGTTTAGAAATACCCAATGTTTACATGTTCTTTGCTTTTTTTGTAAACTATAGGGCCATAAATACAAGTAGCACTTTGCTATTTCCAAACCATTTCTTTTCAAAATTAGCGATAGTTACATTAGAGCACTGATATCTTTCAGGAATCTCTGAATATCCATTGACATGTATATATTTTTTTTTAGTAGACAACCCAAAGTATTGATCTAGGCCCATTTTGGTATATTTCATGCCACCATTTCACCGCCAAATGCAATCAAATAGAAAAAATTGTTCACTTTTCACAAATTTTTTCACAAACTTTTGGTTTCTAACTTAAATTATTTACAAACAGCTTGTGCAATTATGGCATAAATGGTTGTAAATTCTTCTCTGGGATCCCCTTTGTTCAGAAATAGCAGACATATATGACTTTGGTGTTGCTTTTTGGTAATTAGAAGGCCGCTAAATGCCACTGCGCACCACACGTGTATTATGCCCAGCAGTGAAGGGGTTAATTAGGGAGCATGTAGGGAGCTTTTTGGGGTAGTTTTAGCTTTAGTGTAGTGTAGTAGACAACCCCAAGTATTGATCTAGGCCAATTTTGGTATATTTCATGCCACCATTTCACCGCTAAATGCGATCAAATTAAAAGAAACGTTAATTTTTTCTCAATTTTAGGTTTCTCACTGAAATTATTTACAAACACCTTCTGCAATTATGGCACAAATGGTTGTAAATGCTTCTCTGGGATCCCCTTTGTTCAGAAATAGCAGACATATATGGCTTTGGCATTGCTTTTTGGTAATTAGAAGGCCTCTAAATGCCGCTGCGCATCACACGTGTATTATGGCTAGCAGTGAAGGGGTTAATTATGTAGCTTGTAGGGAGCTTGCAGGGTTAATTTTAGCTTTAGTGTAGAGCTCAGCCTCCCACCTGAAACATCAGACCCCCTGATCCCTCCCAAACAGCTCTCTTCCCTCCCCCACCCCACAATTGTCCCCGCCATCTTAAGTACTGGCAGAAACTCTGCCAGTACTAAAATAAAAGGTATTTGGCCCTTTTTTTTTAAAAAAAAAAAAAGCATATTTACATATGCTGATGTGTAGGATCCCCCCTTAGACCCCAACCTCACTGATCCCCCACCATACTGCTCTCTAACCCTTCCCCTCTGCAATAATGGGCGCCATCTTGGGTACTGGCAGCTGTCTGCCAGTACCCAGTTTTGTAACAAAATGAGCCTTTTTTTTTTTTTAAATTCCCTTTTCTGTAGTGTAGCTTTCCCCCCCCCACCGAGACCAACCCCCAACCCCTTCCAAAACCCTTAGATTTTATTTAAGTTTTTTTTTTTTTTTACTTTTTAACTTTTTTTTTTCTGTAGTGTAGCGGTTCCCACCCGCTCCCGCCCCGTGCACGCGCCCGCCCACCACCCCCGTGCACGCGCGCGCTCCCGTGCGCGCCCCCCGTAGCTCCCGCCCCCCCGATCCCGCCCCCCTCCACTCCACATAGCGCACCGATGGCCGCCACCCGCCTCCCACGTAAGCTCCCACCCACCAACGATACCGGCCATCGATGTCCGGTGCAGAGAGGGCCACAGAGTGGCTCTCTCTGCATCGGATGGCCAAGGGGGGTTATTGCAGGATGCCTCCATATCGAGGCATCACTGCAATAACCGGAAAGCAGCTGGAAGCGAGCAGGATCGCTTCCAGCTGCTTTCCACACCGAGGACGTGCAGGGTACGTTCTCAGGCATTAACTGCCTTTTTTTTGAGGACGTACCCTGCACGTCCTCGGTCGTTAAGGGGTTAAGAATATAATCCAAGCCTGGCAGAAATTTTGTTCTCTGTTGCAGATTGACTTTACATATTCAGAATATTTACCTATAATAGGAAATCCTCAATTTACTCCGGGTATAAATCATAAGGTTTTCAAGATATGGGCTGTTAAGGGACTTCGTAATGTCCAGCAGTTGCTGGATGGAAATAATCAAATGCTATCCGCTAGGCAGATTTTTCAAATTTACGATCTTCCTCATAATAATCTCTTTGCATATTTTCAATTGAGGCATTTTATTCGCTCTCAGAATTGGTACGCCTTCTTGGATGACACGTAGTCCGATGTCAAGATGTGTATCTACAAATTTAATACGGGCAAAGCTTCAATCTCTCTGATATATGATATTATGTTGTCAAAATCGGGTGACAGATTCTTAGACAGATTGAGTAATTTGTGGCTTCCTATCATTCCTACAGTAGATATTGATAGAATTCAACAAAGTTTCCATAGCTTAGCTAAATGTCAGATTGCCGTAAGCTGGAAGGAATCTCATATGAAAATAATTAATGATTTCTATCTATCCCCGCTCAAAGTTGCTAAATTTTATCCCTCCAAGTCATTTGCATGTCTTCATTGTTTTAATAGAGACGCTGATTTGGCGCATATGTTTTGGCTGTGCCCTAAAATTAAACAACTTTGGCAAAAAGTTATATATTGGTTGAATAAAACACATCATACATTGTTTACTCTATCTTTACAGGAGATTATCTATTTAGTACTTAGAGCTAGGGTTAATCCTTTGATAACCACACTAAATACAGTAATATTGACAGTTAATTTTAAAAAATTGGAAAGCTAATTGTGCGCCGAGCCTTCCTCATATTCTGAAGTGGATTCAATCTCAAATTGTGTATGAATCATTTCACTTGTTTCTTGCAACCGAGAAATGAATAGGGCGGTTTCTGGAAAGATGGGCTGCAACTATTAAATCCTTTCCAACACTGATACAAAAGCAATTATTATCCCCCTTTTTGTCCTCTATAAGTTTTGCGGAATTAGTCCTTTTGGGTGTGTTTCCTGGGACTTGGATTATAAATAAAGGAGAAATACATTAGTAGCTAGCCCATTTGATGCAGAATAGCGCTACTCACTTGTCATGTTGATTGTGGATCGGCGATGTGCGTGGTGGTGGGTTGGGGGGCTGAGAGGAAACCACAAGTTAGATTCTCTTGACCGTCGGGTCAGGAAAACTTTTTTCTTTTGGTACCCCGTGTGTGAGGGTGACACACAAGTTGTTTGTTTTTTTTGTTTTGTCTTTTTTTTTTTCCACATAAAAATGCCAGGTAGCAACGGCCTCATAGTCCAGCAATTTAGAGATGTCTTCGTGCAGGTTTGATTTATTTTATGATATTGTCATCTGTTATTTCTTTGAAAAGATGTATAGTTCTGTGCCCTGTGTGGCACACTTTTGTATTGTTTTTAGATGATTGTTTTTTTTGTTTCTCCCTCGCTACCAGATTGGCAATAAAAAGAAGAGTGAAAAGCATTAAGAGTATAGATCCAAAATGCTTCCCTTTTTTTCAACATGAGCTCTCTATAACCTCCTCTTCTTAATCGTTAAATATGGTCAATGAATTGATATGTAGCTGGCTTATACTGTGACCATGTTCAAGGAATTTTGCAGTAACTGAAACTTCCATGTTTTTGCATCTAATCTTGCTCTTAAACTCAATGATGCCCCTCTGACCCTACGTGTCATTTCACCCACATAAACCATCCCACGTGAACATTTTACTAGATATAAAGCATACATAATGCAACAAGTATAATGAGCCCAATGTTATACTTATTTCTTGTCTGAGGATGTGTGAAACTGTCTGCAATTCAGACAGGGAAATAAACTTTGTTTCTCTTTAGTGATATAACTTTGTTTTAATGTTTTAGAACCTCCAAAACCAGTATGTACCAATTCATCTTTGATGTTTCTAGTTCAAAACGTGGAAGTATAGACACTTACAACAAGAAAGAATGCATGTCTAGCACTCTACGCCCAGACTCTAGGGTAGTACTAGTTATGAAAGAAATTAAAATATAACTTTTATTGGAATATCTATAAAACTTGGAAACAAATGAACAAACAACACAAAGATTAAAAGACTCAAAGTGAAGCAATCTATATTCAAGTTAGTAGTAGTGGACACAAGTACTATGTAAATGCCATCATATAAGTATCATAGTGTGTCACTACTATTGTGATAGAAAGTAACGAGAGCTCCTATGACAGATGCTACTAGCGGGTTCCTTAGGTGTATTAGAGGCAGGTTGAATGTGTAACTAACAAAGATAGAATTACTTCTGTGAAGCGACGTGGGTAAGGGTTTTGTTAGTATCGCTCTCGACTATATCAGTGAATCAATAAGATGATTCTAGTGTAGTACCAGATAGGGAATGTCAAATACTATCAACCAATAGTAATTTTGCGGGGTTGTGTATTGGCTGGTGCTGTGTTAGTATTGGGACTCTTATGATATATGAGGTCACACCAATTCAATAATTTGGTATCGAGTGCAATATGTCCTATTATATCTAGGTAGGAAGATCAACTACAAGTAGATAGAGAATAATGGGTTAATACTAACTAGACGCCCCTGATAATTCTATGTCTGAGTGTCCACATATAAAATGACAGGTCAATTAATATAGTGCTAGTGATGAGATAAGGATACTAATATCCCTTATAAATCCAGTATTATCATCAAATGAAAACAGTGCAGTTTTTAATGTCAGTGTAGGTCTATCAAATGATAGAGTATATATGCATTGATCGTATAGAAATAATTTCTTGTCCTGGTAGAATTTATCAACTGATACTGTGTGTTGGTATTAAAGACGTGATATATATATATACAGTTATGATTCACTGCCAGTATATGCTGTGTGCAAATGATGGTTCTTTATGGAGCACTAGAGTCCGTTATTATCACGTTTGATATTATCTATATGTGCACACAGTTAAGTGTTGGTTTATTATATTCATATGTTTGCGATCCTAAGCCACTGACAAGATGCACGGTTTGTCCCCTCTAATCGTGTGTAGAGTACACGAGTATGTGATATACTCGTTGTTGTCTAACACTATATCAGCCTAAATTCATGTTATTTTTCACATAGATTCACCAGAGCTTTATTGAAATAGAGGTGTGTATGTTGACTTACACATACGTGTTCAAATTGCTGATTCTCTTAACCACAAGTTAGCAATGTTACATTTTATTATTATTGTTGATAAAACCTTTTAATTCACGTAAGTCACAGAGTTGCCCAAACTTTTGAATAAATTAACAGTATTTATCCAACTCATAAATAAGTTTTAAAGGATTTCTGTTGTTGTAACATGAATTTCATATCATATAAGTGGGAGATATAAAATTGGCAATTTAAGCCAGATTCATTACTGTGTAAGTTTTTAAACGTGTTTATAACCGGTTATTTGTACCCGGATGTGGGTTCTATATTAACCGTAAGGGTATGATATTAAAGTTGATTCACTATTGACAGTTATGTTACCAAGCGTGTGTCAACATCTCATATGTATTGGAGTTACACTTAATTAAATTTGTATTCTTATTTTGTACAGGAGTGTTGTTACTTATTTACACATAGGTTGATTATTCACATATCATTAAGCTGGCAGCGCATTTGCATACTCTTGCGCCGTTATCTCCGAGGTATGTGTTAAAGTTTAAATTGATTTAATTGTGCAACATAAAGTTACCCTCATCGTTTGAAGGGTAGATATAATACACAAATGCCCCACCGTTTATACTTTAAGGTCTCAGTTAAACAGCTGCTGTATCACTACAGTGTAGCAGTATCTAACACTGTTTGTTGTCGGTCGGTTGTGGCCGGATGTAAATAATACAAGGACCGTGTATCATAGTATTTATATTAGTCCATTATTACTAGTTACAATCTAGCGGTCAGGCGTGAGCCCACCTATCAAGTATAATGTTATTACACTAGATTTAATTTGGGTTCTAGTCTATATATTAATATTAACCAACTTAAAGGACTAAAAGTAAATAGCGTTTTGTTATCCCCGTATAGATTACTAGTTTTGCGAAGTGGTACTGCTATACAAATAACTTGCTATTTTTTATGATAAAACTTCTATTGATTTAAATTATTCTGTTTTGTAACAGAACGTTACCCACTTAGTGAGAGAAGGGATGTTACACCCAAGTACTATACCGCTAGTGCTTGTTCAATTTTACGTTAGATAACTAATGTGAATATAGGCTGCATAGGAGCATGCTAATATATAGCTTCACTTTGACAAATTAAAAGGCGTCTGTCACTACTCATCTTTGATGTTTGTTCTTCTTCTACATGCTAATTTGGGGGGAAAATCAAATTATTTAACACCTGGATTACATTGTTTAAGATTATGAAAAGGAGGTGATAGAGAGCTCTTGTTGAAAGGAGTGTAAGCATAGATTTTTCAGTGGTCTTCTAAATTGTCATTAAGTATCTATAGTATTGAATCCTTTTTTTATAAAAAAATATTGATTATGTTTTTTAATAGTAATATTGTTCATATATATATATATATTTTACTAATGTATTGTTTTAGCCTTGATATGTACAGGATTAATTTGTGTATACAAGTACACATTTGCTGTGACCATTAGGTGGCACTAGGAGATGTGCACTCCCGGTAAATGGGAGGAGCCATGAGAGATATTTAAATGATGATTCAATGTGAACTAGCAAACATGATTAACGGTGTTATACCTGAAACATTGTATATGGCATGACCCTATGTAAAGGATAAAGGCCTTTTAAGGAACATTTAGTGCTGCTGGACTTTGCTATATGTGGGATTTTGTAGAAGGGTTGGGCAGTAACCCTTTCACAGCTTGCACAAGTGGGAAATGCT
This sequence comes from Bombina bombina, assembly GCF_027579735.1. Classification (NCBI taxonomy): domain Eukaryota; kingdom Metazoa; phylum Chordata; class Amphibia; order Anura; family Bombinatoridae; genus Bombina; species Bombina bombina. The sequence continues at coordinate 610,561,883 of NC_069503.1, read as the reverse complement.
GTAATTTTCTTTCACTATTGTGATATCTCTCCCTTCCTCTCAATAGGACAAAACTGCATATGCCTGAAAAGAAGTTGCCTAGCAGAGTAGGTTAAGTGCTTATACTAAGTATATAACTTCCTTGCTGATAAGGCTCTTTAAATTTATTTTCTCAGTAATTTATTTTTACATGTCCCATTGATAATTCAATGGAAACTTATAATGGCATATGACATTCAAATGAGAGATTCCAGAGCTTAGTTTATCACTTGGAATGTTCACAACATTGTTTACTATGAGTGGTACAGATTTAATGGCATTCTATCCACAATTAAAACAATTTTATGATCATCTTTTATGGGACTCAGTAACTGTTTATTTACAAAGTCTTTCACTACAGCCCTAAGGCAAATACATAGGACAACATATTCAACAGAGTTTTCTAGGTATCAGTTATTTGTCTTTAGAAACTGTTAAATAATTTAGTCAATATGAACCAAATAAGGAAGAGGAGTTCAAATATGCCCTAAGTAAACAGTTAAAATGGTTCATAGTTCAAGGCAAAAAACAACAACCCATTTTAGTAAAAAGTTTTTGTAACAGTTATTTGATCTCCATGATCAAATGTTGATCCTTTCAGATTCCCTGTGATTAATAAAATCAACTATCGCTTGCACAATGGGTGTGATAATCTATATATTTTTTTTTTTTATGTGCTTGAGGCAAGTGTTAAATGCATATTGCTAAAATTGTTGGATAAAGCGCCTGGTTATAATCACCTATAGCTTTGAACAAAGGTTGCCTAGCCAGCCAGAAAAAGTGAAATCTAAGTATTGGTATGCTCAAAGCGCCAATCAAGGCAAGGTGGGCACGAAAAATTGCAACTATTTATTACAAATCATACATTGTGGATCCACATAACAAATAAATTATGATAAAAAACCATATAAAAATGTTAAAAAAGCTCTAACTAAAATTAGCTTGAATCAGTGGTACTGGACCATCTGATATAGATTTAAGGTTAAGACAGAGCGTAATATTCAAGTTAAAACAATTGTGTTCAGGTTAAAAACACTTGTGGAACAGTGGTAGATGTTCAGGTGTAAGCGCTGCGTGTCATGAAAGGTGAAAATCTTAATAGGTTTTGGTGCGTGTGTCCCTTAAATGGAAGAAATAAATAATAAATTTGTACTTATGCACGTGCATCTTTTATTTATTTTTTCAATTTAAGGGACACACGCACGTTTGTTCACCAAAACCTATTAAGATTTTCACCTTTCATGACACACAGCGCTTACACCTGAACATCTACCACTGTTCCACAAGTGTTTTTAACCTGAACACAATTGTTTTAACCTGAATATTACTCTGTCTTAACCTTAAATCTATATCAGATGGTCCAGTACCACTGATTCAAGCTAATTTTAGTTAGAGCTTATTTAACATTTTTATATGTTTTTTTTTATCATAATTTATTTGTTATGTGGATCCACAATGTATGATTTGTAATAAATAGTTGCAATTTTTTGTACCCACCTTGCTTTGATTGGCGCTTTGAGCATACCAATACATAAATGCATATTGCTACCCACTCCTGGATCTCAAATTGCAATAAATCCATAAACCACCTTAACTCTGACGCTATTAACCATCTAACATCTAGACCCCCCTTATCCTATTAATATTTTTTTTTATATATATAAATAAAACATTGCTACAAAATAAAAACCTCCAAAGAAAAATAAATGCATGTACTCACCAGTGTTATAAGAACTGGGAACAATACTTTCTTGAAGGTTGATAGTAGGATTCATGTCTCAAGTATAACTATTTTGGTGCCCCACAAATAACATGCTGTCATTAAAGGGACATAATATTCATATGTTAAATCACTTGAAAATTGATGCAGCATAGCTGTATAAAGCTAACAAAAAATATCACCTGAACTGTAACATCTTTATGTAAAAAAAGGAACATATTTTACCTCAAAATGTATTCCGCTCACAAGAGTTAGTGCTCTGTGAACAGTTTTACTTCAGCAGCTTTCCAGCTGAAAGTTGAAAATAAAATAAACAATAGCCAATCAGCATCAGCAGTGCTAAGGTCATGCTTTGTTTTGCTTTGAATTCATGAGATTTCACTAAAATCTTGTGAGATTTCATAGTAAACTTCCTTAAACTGAATAGGAATATAACATTACTGTGCCTGCATATTCCAGATGCTCACTCCCTTGCAAGTGCTGGGACTTGCATCCTGATTGGCTGCTTAAAGTCAGAGGGGTGTGAATAGTTAGAAAATTTTAATGGAAATATCTTCCTTTTTTTTCATAGAGATGTTCAGGTGATATTTTCTAGTTATATGCTATGCTGCATCACTTTTAAAGTGATTCAACATTTGGGAATTATATCCCTTAAAGTAATTGCAGCATGAAAATGATCCAGCCACTAAAATGGAGCCACCATTAAAATTCTGATGTCTTTAGATATATTTAAGAGACTTGCACAATATCTCTGTTTTCAGTTTTGTTCCCATGTGTGAACAACAATTTATTATTATCATTTACTTGTATAACGCCACAAAATTCCATAGCTTAACTTAACCCTGAAGCGTTATATGTCAGATTTTATTGATGTGATGATACCCTAATTATATACAATATGTTCTTGAACATTTTAATTAAAATTTGTTAAGATTTTTTTTGTGAAGTCCTTTTTAAAAAATTCTCATTTGGCAAAATGAGAATATTTTAGTTATTACTTTTTTACTTAAACAAGAATCAAAACTCAAAACAGTAACACATTTTATTCAAGTGTTTCTTGGAAGTAATTATACTCATGAAGACTACAAAAATTAATTCAAGTCCATGGTTGTAATCAATAGTTAGAAGCATTTTTAAATGTTTTTTTATATAATGGAACCTTTATTTCAACTTAAACTTTGGCTGCACTTCTATATAGCCATATTACATATGTAACACCACATCCTGTACAACTCTCTGAAATAAATTATTACTTGTTTCTATTTAGTGTTTGACCCCCTTTCAGCTAATGACAAATACTAAGCAGTGATATAACCCCTTTCTTCCAGTAACACACAAAAGTTGAGATTTAACCAATTCTTTACCAGTAACAAGCACAGTCAAGAAATTGAATGGCACACTTAGAGCAGTAATTTAAATGGGCATTAAGGTAATGCATTAAAATTCCATAGGACATTGTTTCTCAATCCCAGTCATTGATGACCCCTAACAGGCCAGATTTTCAAAATATCTGAAATAGAGCACAGGTGAATTAATCAGCTGATGGATGAGAACAGGTTAGTAACCATGGTTACTGATCAGCTAATTATTTAACCTATGCTCTAGTTCAGATATCATGTAAATATGACCTGTTGCGAGTCCCTAAGGACTGGAATTGAAAAACACTTCCCTGAAGGACTGCAGAACAGGGAAGCATTTAGACTATGCATAGTTCACTCATGCAAATTCTAGTTTGAACTAACCCTGCCTGTAGCCAACAGTCTAAACTAATTGCACCATTTTAATTCCAAAACTAGTCTGTGGGAACTAAAGCCAATCAGAGATTGCATAGCCCAAATCAATTTTGTGAATGTGAACATGCTCCCAAGTATCGCGGGATGAGAAATACTGAGTGTGCCATCCACCAATGTAAAACATACTTAAAGGGCCATAATACCCAAATGTTTAAACACTTGAAAGTGATGCAGCATAGCTGTAAAAAGCTGTCTAGAAAATATCACCTGAACATCTCTATGTAAAAAAGAAAGATATTTTACCTCAAAAGTTCCTCAGTAGCCACCTCCCATTGTAAAGGATTTTTAAGCAGCATTTTAGTGTGTCTGTCCTAGGACAGCAGAAGGGATGAGCATTGTGTACTGTCATATTATTTCACCAATCAGGTAAAGGAAGCTTACTATGAAATCTCATGAGAGTTAAGTCAAATCTCATGAGATCACAGTAAAAGATTTCATGACCTCAGCACTGCTGATGCTGATTGGCTGCTGTTCATTTCTTAATTTTTTTTTTATTTTTTTACCTGCAGCTTGGAGCAGCTGAGTATAACTTTTTACACAGAACTTACTCTGCTGAGCTGAGGAGATTGTGAGGTAAAATATCTTCCCTTTTTTACATAGACATGCTCAGGTGATATTTTCCTGTCAGCTTTTTACAGTTATACTGCATCAGTTTCAAGTGATTTAGCATATGAGTATTATGTCCCTTTAAGAAATTGTCTTATTGAAAAGAAAAGCTCAGGCACTCTGGCTTAATTCTGATTGGCTGTACTGCTGCTGACCGAGTTTTTTTTTTCCATTACTGGCAAACTGAAGTTATATCAAGCTTAATTAAATAACAATCACCTAGATTAGGAATTGTGCGTTCGTGTTTTAACGCTGAAAAAATGATAATTTCATTGTTAAAACAGCACTGCAGCCATTACAAGTCTTGTCGGTATAGCTGTACCGCAAGCCTTTTAGCCTGTAACGCAACGTAAGTCCCGCACTCGTAAAAAATATAATTTTTCATGGGACTTCCATAGCGCAGCCATTACGAGTTTTGCATTCAGGCTAAAAAGCTTGCGTTACACCCTATAACAACAAGATCCATTTTGCAATCTGAGAGCAGTAGTTATGAGTTTTACGCAACAAAACTGTTACATAAAACTCATAACTAAAGAGTTACAAAGTACACTACCACCCATAAACTACCTATTAACTGCTAAACCGAGGTCCTCCCGCATCCCAGATACTATATTAAAGTTATTAACCCCTAATCTGCCACTCCCGACATTGCCGCTACTAATAAAATGTATTAACCCCTATTCCGCTGCTCCACAACATCGTCACCACAATGATAAAGTTATTAACCCCTAAACTGCCGCCCTCCTGCATCGCAAACACTATTTAAATATTATTAACCCCTAATCAGCTTTCTGCCTACATCGCCCCACTATACTAAAGTTATTAACCCTTACACCGCCGCCACTATAATAAACCTATTAACCCCTAAAACGCAAGCCCCCCACAACGAAATATACTAAATTAAACTATTAACGCCTAAACCGAAAGCCTCACACATCGCAATAAACTAATTTAAACTAGTAACCCCTAAACCTAATGCCCCCTAACTTTATATTAAAATTACAATTTCCCTATCTTAATCCCTTAAGGACAACAGCCCTTTTCTATTTTCTGACCGTTTGGGACTAAGGTTATTTTTACATTTCTGCGGTGTTTGTGTTTAGCTGTAAATTTCCTCTTACTCATTCACTGTACCCACACATATTATATACCGTTTTTCTCAGCATTAAACTGACTTTCTAAAGATACCATTATTTTCATCATATCTTATAATTTACTATAAAAGAATTATAACATATGATGTAAAAATGGAAAAAACACACTTTTTCGAACTTTGACCCCCAAAATCTGTTACACATCTACAACCACCAAAAAACACCCATGCTAAATAGTTTCTAAATTTTGTCCTGAGTTTAGAAATACCCAATGCTTACATGTTCTTTGCTTTTATTGCAAGTTATAGGGCAATACATACAAGTAGCACTTTGCTATTTCCAAACCACTTTCTTTGAAAATTAGCGATAGTTTCATTGGAACACTGATATCTGTCAGGAATTCCTGAATATCTCTTGACATGTATATATTTTTTTTTTAGAAGACAACCCAAAGTACTGATCTAGGCCCCATTTTGGTATATTTCATGCCACCATTTCACCGCCAAATGCGATCAAATAAAAAAAATTGTTCACTTTTTCACAAACTTTTTCACAAACTTTAGGTTTCTCACAGAAATTATTTACAAACAGCTTGTGCAATTATGGCACAAATGGTTGTAAATGCTTCTATGGGAACCCCTTTGTTCAGAAACTTTTTCACAAACTTTAGGTTTCTCACAGAAATTATTTACAAACAGCTTGTGCAATTATGGCACAAATGGTTGTAAATGCTTCTATGAGAACCCCTTTGTTCAGAAATAGCAGACTTATATGGCTTTAGCATTGCTTTCCGCTAAATGCCACTGCGCACAAAACGTTTATTATGCAAAGCAGTGAAGGGGTTAATTAGGGAGCTTGTAGGGAAGGTGTAGGGTTAATTTTAGCTTCAGTGTAGTGTAGTAGGCAACCCCAAGTACTGATCTAGGCCCATTTCGGTATATTTCATGCCACCATTTCACCGCTAAATGCTATAAAATAAAAAAAAAACGTTACATTTTTCACAATTTTAGGTTTCTCACTGAAATTATTTACAAACAGCTTGTGCAATTATGGCACAAATGGTTGTAAAAGAGGCTGCTTCTAGGGTGGTAACTAGCCATAGAACAAACTATTATGCTATTCTTCGTTCCCAGGTTGAGCGCTTCTCTCTTTTTATTTAGGCAAATTATGACACTTAGGGAAGTCTCCCTAAGTGTGATGCGGGAATCGAGACGTGGACCCGTTGCTTAGTGTGCCTAGAAGGATATGGCTGCACCTCACTGACAATGCCCACAATAGGCAGAAACGTACGTCTTGGGTTTTGCAATTTCTCTCGTTAAGAGAGGGATTGCCTGGTATTTCGGGGCTGGACTGGACTGTTAAGTCAGGATCAGACTGATATGCTTCAGGAAAGTTCTTCTCTGTGAAAGGCACATATTGAGCAAAAAGAGGCTGCTTCTAGGGTGGTAACTAGCCATAGAACAAGTTATTATGCTATTGTTCATTCCTAGGTTGAGCGCTTCTCTCTTTTTATTTATGGTTGTAAAAGCTCCTCTGGGATCCCCTTTGTTCAGAAATAGCAGACATATATGGTTTTAGCATTGCTTTTTGGTAATTAGAATGCCGCTAAATGCTGCTGCGCACCACAGGTGTATTATGCCCAGCAGTGAAGGGGTTAATTAGGGAGCTTGTAGGGTTAATTTTAGCTTTAGTGTAGTGTAGTAGACAACCCAAAGTATTGATCTAGGGCCATTTTGGTATATTTCATGCCACCATTTCACCACCAAATGCGATCAAATAAAAAAAAAACATTCACTTTTTCACAAACTTTTTCACAAACTTTTTCACAAACTTTAGGTTTCTCACTGAAATTATTTAACAACAGTTTGTGCAATTATGGCACAAATGGTTGTAAATGCCTCTCTGGGAACCCCATTGTTGAGAAATGGCAGACATATATGGCTTTGGCGTTGCTTTTCGGCAATTAGAAGGCCGCTAAACCACACTTGTATTATAAAAAAAAAAGGCAAGTGTATATACTACGATATACAGTAAAGTGCTAAAGAAACACCCCAATATATATAACGCAATAGTTACAGTGCATGCAATATGTCAATACAAAAAAAAATTGGTAAAATGATTAGTAGCATTTAGGTACACAGGTGGCCGATATATAAATTCAGCCAAAACACTGGTACTTACAAAGCCAAAGTCCAAAAAGAATATAGTTCAATTCGATTATATAATGTTCTCAAAGGTCACAGAGAGAAATATGAAGTCCCACAGCTCTTCTAAGGTAAACTTCCAAGGTTCCCACTTAACTGTACAAAAAAAGAAAAAGAGAGGAGCGCCGACTCAAATGTAGGGAAAAACTGTTTATTTGAACATAAAAGTTGAATCAAAAACACTCACAAGATAGATAAGATAATGTTCATATCAAGGCCGACTGCCGTACATCTCCCCCTGATATCAATTCAGGATCCCTTCCGGTGTTAGGAGATGTGAGGTCAGGATATTGAAGTCTCACGCTGTATTGTCCGTCCTTCCAATACCGCTCTGCATTCGCGGGGAGTGACGTCGTTAGAAAGTTCAGCGTGGAGTCTCGGCTGTTAGGAATAGAATAGTTGGATAGTACGCTACGGATCCCTTGTAGGGACAAAAGAGGTAGCGAGCCTGTGTATTTCTTCAACGCGTTTCGTCCCGATCGATGGGACTTTATCAAGAATACTGAAACAGCTCATTATATGAGCTAGCGAACTCCTATTCACCACTTTGATTGACATTAATTTTGAGCCTGACCTCCATTGGTTAAATGCTGGTATATAAAGGTCCCAGTGGAGCTGTTTCAGTATTCTTGATAAAGTCCCGTCGATCGGGACGAAACGCGTTGAAGAAATAAACTACCAATAGCCCTTAAAAGGGCCTTTTGTAGGGCATTGCCCTAAGGTATACAACTCTTTTACCAAAATACAAAGTCCCCACCAACAGGAAAACCCACCACCCAACCAACACCCCAAAATAAAAAAAATGAACTTTAACAAAAACCTAAGCTACGCATTGCCCTGAAAAGGGCATTTGCATGGGCATTGCCCTTAACAGGGTATTTAGCTCTTTTGCTTTGCCGTGAAAAGGGCATTTAGCTCTTTTAAGAATAGCCCAAACCCTAAACTAAAAAAAAACCCACCCGAAAAAAACCTTAAAAAAACCTTACACTAACCCCTCTTTAGGTACTCACAGTTGCTGAAGTCCTGCTTGAAGGATCTTCATCCCGGCAGCTCCATCTTCATCCAGGTAACTCCATCTTCATCCAGGCAGCATCTTCTATCTTCATCCCGGCGGCATCTTCTATCTTCATCCCAGCGGCACGGAGTGGGTCCGTCCTGAAGACATCCGGCGTGGAGCATAATCTTCATGCGGTCACTGTCGTATACTGAATCTTTAATGCAAGGTATGCGATTCAAAATGGCGTCCCTTGCATTGGGGTGGGTTTTTCTTTTTAGAATATACATTTTTTATTTTTAATGGGCAGCAAAAGAGCTGAATGCCCTTTTAAGGCCAATGCCCATACAAATGCCCTTTTCAGGGCAATGGGTAGATTAGGTTTTACTTTATTTTGCGGGTTTTGGGGGGTGGGGGTTTGTATACTGTTAGGGGGTGTTTGATTTTCTTTTTTAGCAAAAGAGCTGTTAACTTTAGGGCAATGCCCTACAAAAGGCCCTTTTAAAGGCCCACAAAAGACCCTTTTAAGGGCCCTTGGTAGTTTATTATAGATTAGGTTTTTTTTGGGGGGGGGGAGGTTTAAAGGGTATTAGAATAGGAATAATTTTTATTTTTTTGAATAATTTCGTTTTTTATTTTTTTTAATGGTCGGTTTTTTATTTTTTGTAATGTTAGTTTTTTTATTTTTGTAATGTTAGGTTTTAGTGTAAGGCAGCTTAGGTTTTATTTCACAGGTAAGTTTGTATTTATTTTAACTAGGTAGTTAGTAAATAGTTAAAGGGACAGTTTACTCAAAAATGTTCTCCCCTTTAATTTGTTCCCAATGATCCACTTTACCTGCTGGAGTGTATTAAATTGTTTACAAGTAGCTCCTTTACCCTTATATTGGCATTTGAAATTGTTAATTTAGCATGTGGTATCCCCACCTATTCTGAAAGTTTGTGGCCGCGCGTACCAGCTATAGATAAGCTTTGTAAACACAGCCAGCAGAAGAAATTACACTCCCAGTGTGATAAAGCAGAGATAAGGTAATAAAATGTTGATTTTCCATTGTTCTCTCAAAGTATTGGTAATTGTTTTAAGGACAGATATAAGATAAAGAAGCAGGTATATGTACACAATGTGATACAGTAATGAGATCTGATTATACCTATAAGCTCAACCTATTTTATTAGGCTGTGACTTCAAAACACAAAATCAGAGCTTTAATATACACAAATAAACCTTAAAAAGCTAATTTTCATACATTTTTTACTCTGCAGTTGGTATAAAAAGCAATTGTAAACACATTAAGGGAAAAACTATTTTACAGTATACTGTCCCTTTAATAACTATTTACTAACTAGTCTACCTAGTTAAAATAAATACAAACTTACCAGTAAAATAAAAATAAAACCTAAGCTAGCTAAGGTTTTATTTTTATTTTACTGGTAAAATAATTAGTTATAATGTAGCTAGCTTAGGTTTTATTTCACAGGTAAGTATGTATTTAGTTTTAAATAGGTATTATTTAGTTAATAAATGTAACTTTAATTTATCTCTATTTTAATTATGTTAAAGTTAGGGGGTGTTAGGTTTAGGGTTAGGGTTAGGTTTAGGGGTTAACATAGTTTAATTTAGGTTGTTGCGATGTGGGGGGCTGGTGGTTTAGGGGTTAATAGATTTATTTAGTGGTAGTGATGTGGGAAGCGGAGGAATTTGGGTTAATAGATTTATTATAGTGTGGGGGATGTTGGGGTGTGGGAGAATAGGGGTTAATGACTTTAGTATAGTGGCAGCGATATTGGAAGCAGAAGATTAAGGGATTATAGATTTATTTAGGTGGCGGCGATATCGGAGGCGGCAGATTAGGAGTTAATAACATTATGTAGGTGTTGGCGATGTCGGGGGCAGCAGATTAGGGGTGTTTAGACATGGGTTTTATGTTAGGGTTTTAGGTTTAAATGTAAATTTTTTCCCTATAGATATCAATGGGGCTGCGCTACGGAGCTACGGATGGAATCAGCCAATCAGATTCAAGTTCAATCCGATTGGCTGATCCAATCAGCCAATCAGATTGAGCTCGCATTCTATTGGCTGTTCCGATTAGAAAAATATTACAACAATTTTAAACTAATTACACCTACTCTAAGCCCCCTAATAAAATAACAAAGACCCCCAAAATAAAAAAATGCCCTACCCTATTCTAAAATTAAAATAGAAAAGCTCTTTTACCTTACCAGCCCTGAAAAGGGCCTTTTGCGGGGCATGCCCCAAAGAATTCAGCTCTTTGCCTGTAAAAAAAAAAACATACAATACCTCCCCCAACATTACAACCTACCACCCACATAACCCTAATCTAACCCAAACCACCCTTAAATAAACCTAACACTAAGCCCCTGAAGATCTCCCTACCTTGTCTTAACCACACCGGGTTCACTGATCGGTCCAGAAGAGCCTCCGAAGTCTTCAAGCCCAAGCGGGGGGCTGAAGATGTCCATGATCCGGCTGAAGTCTTGATCCAAGCGGGAGCTGAAGAGGTCCATGATCCGGCTGAAGTCTTCATCCAAGCGGGAGCTGAAGAGGTCCATGATCCGACTGAAGTCTTCATCCATGCGGGAGCTGAAGAGGTCATGATCCGGCTGAAGTCTTCTATCAAGCGGCATCTTCAATCTTCTTTCTTCCAGATCCATGTTCACCCCGCCGACACGGAACATCCATCTTCACCGACGAATGACGGTTCCTTTAAGGGACGTCATCCAAGATGGCGTCCCTCGAATTCCGATTGGCTGATAGGATTCTATCAGCCAATCGGAATTAAGGTAGGAAAATTCTGATTGGCTGATGGAATCAGCCAATCAGATTCAAGTTCAATCCGAATGGCTGATCCAATCAGCCAATCAGATTGAGTTTGCATTCTATTGGCTGTTCCGATCAGCCAATAGAATGCGAGCTCAATCTAATTGGCTGATTGGATCAGCCAATCGGATTAAACTTGAATCTGATTGGCTGATTCCATCAGCCAATTAGATTTTTCCTACCTTAATTCCGATTGGCTGATAAGGGCTGGTAAGGTAAAAGAGCTTTTCTATTTTAATTTTAGAACAGGGTAGGGCATTTTTTTTATTTTGGGGGCTTTGTTATTTTATTTGGGGGCTTAGAGTAGGTGTAATTAGTTTAAAATTGTTGTAATATTTTTCTAATGTTTGTAAATATTTTTTTATTTTTTGTAACTTAGTTCTTTTTTATTTTTTGTACTTTAGTTAGTTTATTTAATTGTATTTATTTGTAGGTATTGTATTTAATTAATTTATTGATAGTGTAGTGTTAGGTTTAATTGTAGGTAATTGTAAGTATTTTATTTAATTAATTTATTGATAGTGTAGTGTTAGGTTTAATTGTAACTTAGGTTAGGATTTATTTTACAGGTAATTTTGTAATTATTTTAACTAGGTAACTATTAAATAGTTATTAACTATTTAATAGCTATTGTACCTGGTTAAAATAAATACAAAGTTGCCTCTAAAATAAATATTAATCCTAAAATAGCTACAATATAATTATAATTTATATTGTAGCTATATTAGGGTTTATTTTACAGATAAGTATTTAGCTTTAAATAAGAATAATTTATTTAATAAGAGTTAATTTATTTTGTTAGATTTAAATTATATTTAACTTAGGGGGTGTTAGGGTTAAGGTTAGACTTAGCTTTAGGGGTTAATAAATGTATTAGAGTAGCGGTGAGGTCCAGTCAGGAGATTAGGGGTTAATACTTGAAGTTAGGTGTTGGCGATGTTAGGGAGGGCAGATTAGGGGTTAATACTATTTATTATAGGGTTATTGAGGCGGGAGTGAGGCAGATTAGGGGTTAATACATTTATTATAGTAGCGGTGAGGTCCGGTCGGCAGATTAGGGGTTAATAATTGTAGGTAGGTGGAGGCGACGTTGGGGGCGGCAGATTAGGGGTTAATAAATATAATATAGGGGTCGGCGGTGTTAGGGGCAGCAGATTAGAGGTTCATAGGGATAACATAGGTTGCGGCGGTGTACGGAGCAGCAGATTAGGAGTTATAAAATTTTAATAGAGTGTGGGGGGACCTCGGTTTAGGGGTACATAGGTAGTTTATGGGTGTTAGTGTACTTTAGAGCACAGTAGTTAAGAGCTTTATAAACCGGCATTAGCCCATAAAGCTCTTAACTCCTGACTTTTTCTGCGGCTGGAGTTTTGTCGTTAGATTTCTAACGCTCACTTCAGCCAAGACTCTAAATACCGGATTTAGGAAGATCCCATTGAAAAGATAGGATACACAAATGGCGTAGGGGGATCTGCGGTATGGAAAAGTCACGGCTGGAAAGTGAGCATTAGACCCTTTCCTGACTAACTCTAAATACCAGCGGTAGCCCAAAACCAGCGTTAGGAGCCTCTAACGCTGGTTTTGACGGCTAACGCCAAACTCTAAATCTAGCCGCTAGTGCAAGAGGCAGCAATGCTTGCTCAAAACATCACATAGCCTCCATAATGTTTCACAGTAGGGAGGGTGGTTTTTTTTTTCTTTTAAAGCTTCCTTTTTACTTCTGTAAATATTAAGTTGTTGTGATTTGCCAAAAAGCTCTACTTTTGATTCATCTGTCCAAAGGATTTTCTTTCAGAAGGATTGTGGCTTGTCAACATGCTTTTTGGCAAACTCTAGTCAGCGTTTTTGTGTTTCTCTTAAAATGCAAGGGTACCAATACTTGTACATGTATTTGTTGGTACCCTTGCATTTAAAAGTTACTAGTCAGGATAGAATAAGTTACTAGTCAGGATAGAATACGTTACTAGTCAGGATAGAATAAGTTACTAGTCCATTCAATATTAAATATATCAAAAACCTATCTCTATCTATGTATCATATATCTATCTATCATCTATCTATCTATCTATCTATCTATCTATCTATCTATCTATCTATCTATCTATCTATCTATCTATATGTGTATAATTATTTTGTTGACTTGTTTTAACCAAAATTGGTATATGAATTGTGAATAGGTGAAATAGCTTTCACAAGACTATGTTTACAATTTTGAAATATAATTACTGCTTGAATTGCACCTAATGTTCCCGAAAGCTGACAAATGTAAATGAGTGCAAATTATGATATGGAACCTAGTAAAAATAAATACAAAATTGCCTGTAAAATAAATATAAATCCTAACGGCTAGATTTAGAGTTTTGTCGGTAAGGACCCGCGTATCTAACGCTGGCTTTTTTCTGGCCGCACCTTTAAAATAACTCTGGTATTGAGAGTCCACAGAATGGCTGCGTTAGGCTCCAAAAAAGGAGCGTAGAGCATATTTAACGCAACTTCAACTCTCGATACCAGAGTTGCTTACGGACGCGGCCAGCCTCAAAAACGTGCTCGTGCATGATTCCCCTATAGGAAACAATGGGGCTGTTTGAGCTGAAAAAAAACCTAACACCTGCAAAAAAGCCACGTTCAGCTCCTAACGCAGCCCCATTGTTTGCTATGGGGAAACATTTCCTACGTCTGCACCTAACACTCTAACATGTACCCCTAATCTGCCGCCCCCGCTATCGCTGACCCCTGTATATTATTTTTAACCCCTAATCTGCCGCTCCGTAAACCGCCGCTACTTACATTATCCCTATGTACCCCTAATCTGCTGCCCCTAACACCGCCGACCCCTATATTATATTTATTAACCCCTAATCTGCCCCCCACAACGTCGCCTCCACCTGCCTACACTTATTAACCCCTAATCTGCCGACCGGACCTGAGCGCTACTATAATAAAGTTATTAACCCCTAATCCGCCTCACTAACCCTATAATAAATAGTATTAACCCCTAATCTGCCCTCCCTAACATCGCCGACACCTAACTTCAATTATTAACCCCTAATCTGCCGACTGGAGCTCACCGCTATTCTAATAAATGTATTAACCCCTAAAGCTAAGTCTAACCCTAACACTAACACCCCCCTAAATTAAATATAATTTTAATCTAACGAAATTAATTAACTCTTATTAAATAAATTATTTCTATTTAAAGCTAAATACTTACCTGTAAAATAAATCCTAATATAGCTACAATATAAATTATAATTATATTATAGCTATTTTAGGATTTATATTTATTTTACAGGTAACTTTGTATTTATTTTAACCAGGTATAATAGCTATTAAATAGTTAAGAACTATTTATTTTTTTTATTTATATTATTTTTATTATAGTTTGGAGTAAAACTTTAACAAGAAAACAAAACAATAGAACCAGAGAGTGGTTCAGAATTCTTACAGGTAAATAGGGTTTTGTTACAGTAAATGTTGCACATATTATTAATTAGAGTCTTTTCTTCTTTGTCCCGTGGTTCAAAGTCTTTTCACAGTTTTGCAAATGTTATGGTAGGCTCGAGGTAGTTGAGTTGAGGAGAATGGTATGTGAGCCTCTCCATGTTCCGTTAAGGGGGGACATCAGAAAATTATTTTCTCTTATTTCTAGTGCAGTTCTGTTATGGATTTCATGAATCCAAATTAACTTGTTCAATGTTACAATTGGAGAGATAAATAGAAAAGGTAGAGAGGAAGAGGATAGAGGAAAGAGGAAAAGAGGAAAAAGAGGAAAAAAGCATAGACCAAATTGTTAGGAGTGTGTGTATATATCTCTAAGATGGGTTTATGTGTCTAGATCACTAAATTTGAAGGATTCCCACAAGAACATCATGTCCTGATGTAGCGTAATTTGACCTAGTTTGAAGTAATATAGTCTCTCTAGGAGAAGGTTTCTATTAACTAATTCTATCCATTCCGACATTGTGGGCACTTCAGATGATTTCCATTTTCTTGGTATTAGCTGGTTAGCTGCATTTAGCATGATATGGAATAGATGTTGCCGTATTTTGCATGTAATTGAAGGTGGGTGCCTTAACATTATTATTTCTGGACCAGGTGTTATTTGAGTGTGCAGTGTTTTGTTAATACTCGAAAAAATAATGGACCAATATGGTTTAATATGTTCACATTCCCACCAGATGTGGGAAAGGTGGCCTTCTTTGTGGCAACCTCTCCAGCATGAACCTGGGGATTGTTTGTGTATGTACTTGATTCTGGTTGGCGTTAAATACCACCTCATCAATAATTTGATGTTGGTTTCTTTTGCCTGGGCTGAGTGAGCGGAGTGTAACAGAGATGAGAACCTGAGCGACCAAGTTTTAGCAGGGGTATTTAGGCGTAACTCATTATCCCATCTTTTAGTGTATGAGGGGAGTTCGGGAAAGGTATGTGTTAAGATGAGTTTATACAATTTGGAGATGGCTCCTTTTATCTCCTCTGTAGTTATACACATTTGCTCGAATATTGTGGGAGGCCTAGTGAGGTCCTTTTTAAATTTATGTGTCATTATGAAGTGTCTTGTTTGGTGTACATGGAGCCAAGATGATAAGAAAGGGTGCTCTAATAGGTCAAGTTGGGTTTTATCTTTAATAAACTTAGTCTCGTGAGTGATAAGGTACATGGGTAGGAGTTTTTGTGGGACTGTAGGGAGTTTGCAATCTGAGGTTTTCCCGGGGCTGAATTCTGGGTTATTTAAGAGCGTGGTGAGGGGTGAGAATCTGGAAGAGATTTTATTTGACGTATTACAGAGAATTTCCCAGTCTGACCAGGTCTCATTGGAGATTGAGGACGAAGAGATGGAATGTCTGTTAAGGTAAACAGGGTTCCAACATGCTGTGCTGAGGTCATGATTAGGAGCTAGATCGATTTCAATTTGCACCCAGCTTTTGTGGTTGGAAGTGTTAAATTTGCACCAGTCTTGTACTCTCTGTAGCGATATGGCACGTTTGTAGGATAGGAGATGTGGGACCCCAAGGCCTCCTTCTGATGGGGGTTTAAAAAGTGTGTCTCTATTAATTCGCGGGGGTCTACGGTTCCAAATGTATCCGTTTATGATCTTTTGCATAGTGTCTAGGTCTTTTTGTATGCCTGGGATGGGGACTGTTTGGAGAATGTATAATACTTTTGGGAGCAGGATCATTTTTGTTGCTTGCATTCTGCCTGTCCACGATATATTTTTTGGGAGCCAATGTGATGTTAAGGTTAGGAGCTCTGTGATTAGATTACCATAATTATATTTGCGCAAGTCTTGTTTATCTGGAGTAATGTGAATGCCAAGGTACTTGAGGTAAGTTAAGAACTATTTAATAGCTAAAATAGTTAAAATAATTACAAATTTACCTGTAAAATAAATCCTAACCTAAGTTACAATTAAACCTAACACTACACTATCAATAAATTAATTAAATAAAATACCTATAATTATCTACAATTAAACCTAACACTACACTATCAATAAATAAATTAAATATAATTTCTACAAATAAATACAATGAAATAAACTAACTAAAGTACAAAAAATAAAAAAGAACTAAGTTACAAAAATAAAAAAATATTTACAAACATTAGAAATATATTACAACAATTTTAAACTAATTACACCTACCCTAAGCCCCCTAATAAAATAACAAAGCCCCCCAAAATAAAAAAATGCCCTACCCTATTCTAAATTACTAAAGTTCAAAGCTCTTTTACCTTACCAGCCCTGAATAGGGCCCTTTGTGGGGCATGCCCCAAGAAGTTCAGCTCTTTTGCCTGTAAAAAAAAACATACAATACCCCCCCCAACATTACAACCCACCACCCACATACCCCTAATCTAACCCAAACCCCCCTTAAATAAACCTAACACTAAGCCCCTGAAGATCTCCCTACCTTGAGTCGTCTTCACCCAGCCGAGCCAAATTCTTCATCCAAGCAGAGCAAGAAGAGGTCCTCCATCCGGTAGAAGTCTTCATCCAAGCGGGGCAGAAGAGGTCTTCCATCCGATTGAAGTCTTCATCCAAGAGGCATCTTCTATCTTCATCCATCCAGAGCGGAGCGGCAGCATCCTGAAGACCTCCGACGCGGAACATCCATCCTGGCCAACGACTGAATGACGAATGATGGTTCCTTTAAATGACGTCATCCAAGATGGCGTCCCTCGAATTCCGATTGGCTGATAGGATTCTATCAGCCAATCGGAATTAAGGTAGGAAAAATCTGATTGGCTGATTGAATCAGCCAATCAGATTGAGCTTGCATTCTATTGGCTGATCGGAACAGCCAATAGAATGCAAGCTCAATCTGATTGGCTGATTGGATCAGCCAATCGGATTGAACTTGATTCTGATTGGCTGATTCAATCAGCTAATCAGAATATTCCTACCTTAATTCCGATTGGCTGATAGAATCCTATCAGCCAATCGGAATTCGAGGGATGCCATCTTGGATGACGTCATTTAAAGGAACCGTCATTCGTCGTTCAGTCATCGGCCAGGATGGATGTTCCGCGTCGGAGGTCTTCAGGATGCTGCCGCTCCGCTCCGGATGGATGACGATAGAAGATGCCTCTTGGATGAAGACTTCAATTGGATGGAAGACCTCTTCTGCCCCGCTTGGATGAAGACTTCTACCGGATGGAGGACCTCTTCTTGCTCCGCTTGGATGAAGAATTTGGCTCGGCTGGGTGAAGACGACTCAAGGTAGGGAGATCTTCAGGGGCTTAGTGTTAGGTTTATTTAAGGGGGGTTTGGGTTAGATTAGGGGTATGTGGGTGGTGGGTTGTAATGTTGGGGGGGTATTGTATGTTTTTTTTTACAGGCAAAAGAGCTGAACTTCTTGGGGCATGCCCCGCAAAGGGCCCTGTTCAGGGCTGGTAAGGTAAAAGAGCTTTGAACTTTAGTAATTTAGAATAGGGTAGGGAATTTTTTTATTTTGGGGGGCTTTGTTATTTTATTAGGGGGCTTAGAGTAGGTGTAATTAGTTTAAAATTGTTGTAATATATTTCTAATGTTTGTAAATATTTTTTTATTTTTTGTAACTTAGTTCCTTTTTATTTTTTGTACTTTAGTTAGTTTATTTCATTGTATTTATTTGTAGGAATTGTATTTAATTTATTTATTGATAGTGTAGTGTTAGGTTTAATTGTAGATAATTATAGGTATTTTATTTAATTTATTTATTGATAGTGTAGTGTTAGGTTTAATTGTAACTTAGGTTAGGATTTATTTTACAGGTAAATTTGTAATTATTTTAACTATTTTAGCTATTGTACCTGGTTAAAATAATTACAAAGTTACCTGTAAAATAAATATTAATCCTAAAATAGCTATAATATAATTATAATTTATATTGTAGCTATATTAGGATTTATTTTACAGGTAAGTATTTAGCTTTAAATAGGAATAATTTATTTAATAAGAGTTAATTAATTTCATTAGATTAAAATTATATTTAAGTTAGGGGGGTGTTAGTGTTAGGGTTAGACTTAGCTTTAGGGGTTAATACATTTATTAGAATAGTGGTGAGCTCCAGTCGGCAGATTAGGGGTTAATGTTTGAAGTTAGGTGTCGGCGATGTTAGGGAGGGCAGATTAGTTGTTAATACTATTTATTATAGGGTTAGTGAGGCGGATTAGGGGTTAATAACTTTATTATAATAGCGGTGCGGTCCGGTCGGCAGATTAGGGGTTAATAAGTGTAGGCAGGTGGAGGCGACGTTGAGGGCGGCAGATTAGGGGTTAATAAATATAATATAGGGGTCGGCGGTGTTAGGGGCAGCAGATTAGGGGTACATAGCTATAATGTAGGTGGGGGCGCTTTGCGGTCGGCAGATTAGGGGTTAATTATTGTAGGTAGCTGGCGGCGACATTGTGGGGGGCAGGTTAGGGGTTAATAAATATAATACAGGGGTCGGCGGTGTTAGGGGCAGCAGATTAGGAGTACATAAGTATAACGTAGGTGGCGGTCGGCCGATTAGGGGTTAAAAAAATTGAATCGAGTGGCGGTGATGTGGGGGGACCTCGGTTTAGGGGTACATAGGTAGTTTATGGGTGTTAGTGTACTTTAGAGCACAGTAGTTAAGAGCTTTATGAACCGGCGTTAGCCAAGAAAGCTCTTAACTACTGACTTTTTTCTGCGGCTGGAGTTTTGTCGTTAGATTTCTAACACTCACTTCAGACACGCCTCTAAATACCGGAGTTAGAAAGATCCCATTGAAAAGATAGGATACACAATTGACGTAAGGGGATCTGCGGTATGGAAAAGTGAGCGTTAGACCCTTTTTTGAGTGACTCCAAATACCGGCGGTAGCCTAAAACCAGCGTTAGGAGCCTCTAACGCTGGTTTTCACGGCTACCGCCAAACTCCAAATCTAGGCCTTAGATAGCTACAATGTAATTGTTAATTACATTGTAGCTATCTTACGGCTAGATTTGGAGTTTGGCGGTAGATGGTGTGCTAACACTACGCGTGGTTTATGTCTAACGCACGGCATTGTTTGACCCCGGTATTTAGAGTTCAAACAAAACCTTCTAACGATACTCCTAACGCATGTATTTCACACGCGGAATCCTGCCCGCGTTTGACAGTCTCCCATAGAGATCAATGGAAAAGCAAACAAACACGCTTTTTTCACCTAACACTCGATCTCGCGAGAAACACGCACAGCTCGGTCATATGACGCATACCACATCATGCACAACAATAACACGCCGCAAATGTCACAACAACAATCACTAAACAAAGCACATAAGCATTACACATTCACAAGCGGGGGGAATTTTTATTAAATAAAATACAGGGAATACGCATATACTTTAAGATGCGGAAATACGCAAAATAACAACAAGGAAAAAAAAAATACATACACTAGCAAAATAATCGCATTCAATATCACTATATATTAGGACAAACATACATATACAACACTTCACTAATACCACACCATCGCAAATTCACATTTAAACATAATACTATTGGTCAATGTTATAGAAAACGAGCACCATGACATCATCGCATTCTACACATTCCACAAATACTAACTCAAAATGAGCATGCGCAAATTCACACACCTAATACACCTTGCACAAATAATAATTACTAATAAAGCACACCTGAACACAATTTACAACGCAAATCGGTACATCATTAAACATTTACACAGGGTATATAAGCACCACACAAGCATGGCATCTTTGACTGTGTTGCTGGTGGGTCTTTGGAGATTGGAGGTTTATGATTAGAGAGTTTGAGCATTATTGTGAGTGAGTTAGTGTTAGTGTGATAGAGTCAGTTGTTAGTGTTATCGTGAGTGAGTTAGTGGGAGTGGGAGTTAGTGGGAGTGGGAGAGAGTCAGTTAGTGGGAGCGTGAGTGAGTTAGTGGTAGTGGGAGTTAGTGAGAGTTAGTGGTAGTGTGATAGAGTCAGTTAGTGGGAGCGTGAGTTAGTGGTAGTGGGAGTTAGTGAGAGTTAGTGGTAGTGGGAGTTAGATAGAGTTAGTGGTAGTGTGAGTTAGTGAGAATTAGTAGTAGTGTGAGCTAGTGAGAATTAGTAGTAGTGTGAGTTAGCGAGCGAGTGCTTTTTCTGTACACCTAACACATTTACACGCAAACACATTCAATACATACATACACTTATCAATAACACTACATACACTCCATACCCCATACCCTCTCATACTACACTCCATACCCCATTCCCTGTAGTCCCATTCCCTTTCATCCCATTTACTCTTATCCCATACCCCATCCCATACCCATCCCGTAGTTACATTTAGTTTACATATCCTCCTTTTAGTCTTCTTCTTCTTCATTTTGTTCATTTAAATACTCCTTACCCTCTTTTATTTATATCCATTTCACACTTTCATCACTTTTTTTGGTCTTTTTAGTTCTTTATTTTGACCCCCTTTCATTTGATCACACTCACTTTTTGTTTGCTTAGTTGGGGTTTAGTTTAGGGAACAGATGGAGGGCAGCCAGGGGAGAGGTAGAGGGGGGAGGAGAGGGAGGGGGAGAGGAACAGGGCAGGAAGGGGAGCAGGAAGGGGGGCAGGAAGCGGGGGTGGAAGCGGTGGGTGGACCCAGCCATTTGGTTCAAGATGAACAAGTGGCTGGGCCCAGTGGCGGACAGAGTAGGGCTTCACAGTCCGGGAAACAGAGGGCATCGTCACAGGGGAAGGCCAAGGCGACTAGGGAGGCGAGGTTTTCGATGGAGGAGAAGGAGGCCCTCGTAGAAGCCTATATGGCCAGGTATAGGAGGCTGCAGCATCAGAAGACCACCCCGACTGAGAAGAGGAAGCTCTGGCATGAGATAAGGAATGCAGTCAATGCAGTGGGTGGACGGAATAGAGATATGGATTCTATAAAACATCGATACCGGACTGCAAGATGGATCTTAAGAAAAAGTTAAGCCTGGAGGCCCGACATGCCGCAAGAACCGGTGGCGGCACTGCACTGGAAATCGATTACTGCCGATGGGAGGAAATGTTGCGCCCCAGCATCTCCAAGGTGGATGTAGTCGGTATCGGAAGAATTGATACCGGGAACCTGCCATTCTCATCTGACGGTAAGCTCATTTAAGAATAAATTCACATACGAATGTATTTCAAGGGACACTATACGCAAACCTTTACTTTCATGATTGAGGTAGAGAATACAATTTGACAAAACATTCAAATGTACTTATATTACCTAATTTGATTCATTCTTTAGATATACTTTAATGAAGAAATAGCCATGCACACGGTGAACCAATCACAGGAGGCAGCTATATTCAGCTACCAATCAGCATCTTCTAAGCATATTTAGATATGCTTTTCAGCAAAGAATATCCAGAGAATGAAGCTAATTAGATAAGAAAAGTACATTAGAAAGTTGATTATAATTGTATGCTTCTAAATCATGAAAGATAAAACATTGGGTTTCATGTCCCTTTAAGGCTCAGATTAATGCTATAACGTTGTTTACACGCATTCACAATTACTTTGCGGTTACATCAGTATCTAGGCTATAGGTTAGGTGTGCATTTAAACAGACTGAAAACAAACGCTAAAACATTCAGATTGAACAGAGATATCACAAACACGGTTTCGAAAATGCGGAAATCGTATTGATTGTTAGATTTCAAAGTGGATTAATGAGGCTGCATTTGTAATTGTATCGTAAGCTAAGTCATTTAAAGCTTTATTTGGAAATATGCTAATATATACATTTCTTTCTTTTTCAAATATACAGAGTCTGGGGAGGAGGCAGCACAGCAAATACAGGCTCCTCCTTTTCCCCGGGATGAGAGTGGTGGGGATGAATTTCCACCTCGGAGGGAAGAGGCCCCCCGTGACAAAGAGGCCACGGAAGCAGAGGAAGAGGCCCCGGAACCAGATGAAGAGGTCGCGGAACCAGAGGCCCCTCAAGGACCCACACCCCGCCATGCACGGGCACCCCGCCGTGCACGGGCACCCCGCCAAGCACAACAAGAGGAAATAGCGGAGGTGCGGGTTCTACTAGACTACATTGACCAGATACGTAATTCCCGGATACAAAATATAGAAGGCCGAACTAGAATTCTTGAAGGACAAAACAAAATCATTGAAGGCCAAAACCAAATAATAAACATCCTTACTCGAATAGAAGAAGGCCAAAACAGAACCTTTAATCTCCACCAAGAGATGTTTAATTTCTTTCGGGAGGCTCATGCTGGTCTGCCTCCTGGTCCGCCTCCTGCTGCTGGGCCTTTTGCTGCTGGGCCTCCTGCTGCTGGGCCATCTTCTCCTGCCGGGCCATCTTCTCCTGCCGGGCCATCTTCTCCTGCTGGGCCATCTTCTCCTGCCGGGCCATCTTCTCCTGCCGGCCCATCTTCTCCTGCCGGGCCATCTTCTCCTGCCGGGCCATCTCCTCCTGCCGGGCCATCTCCTCCTCCTCACCTTGGTCGTCCCAGTACTCTTCCTTCCACTCTTCCCACAACGTATCCAATGAGAACTCGTCTGAGTCGGCAGTTGACCCTCGCAGAGCCTCAGCCCCATGGGAAGAGGGGAAGGAAGAGGAAGTAAGTATTTGTTTTCATGTTTAATGTTATTTTTATTTAATGTGTAATGGATAGGTATGTAATGATGTGGTTTTCATACACTTGTGGACCACACTCTGTATATAATCTACTTCTATGGGACCGGGTCCATGGAGGCAGATTGTTTGCAGAGTGTGGGTTATAAGTGTGTGAAAACCACATCACATACCTATCCTTGTTCATGATATTGATTGGTTTCTGTGATGTGATGTCCAAACTGTTTCCCAAATCGCAAACAAAATTACCATTACAATTATCCATGATGGCATATTACTGTTTGAATGCCAATAACACAGCTTAAAGGGACAGTCAGAAAATTATTGATTACAAAGAAAACACTGTATTACGCATTATCAAGTTGGAAACAACAAAACATGGAGAAATACATGTGATTTATGTGCTTACCCTTGTATCTATGCCTATGAAAAATGACCACTTATTTGTTGTTCTGACATAACAACATTTTAGACATCAATGATCAATACATGGTAAATATGCTGTATGAGCACAAGGTTTTAGATATACAAATGCTATCCAAATGCCCTCTAGTGGTCAAATTGCATAATGATTACATGCACTCTTCAAGCTCTAAGAAATGAGCACACGAACCTCATACTTTTAGCTAGCAAATTAAAATAAACACAGACAAATGATTAATTGGTGAGAAACCTTTGATATCATTGATATTACAAAATTGAATTTTATAATAATGCAAAACATGATTTGTTTTCTAAACTGTCCCTTTAACAAAATTACATATGCTAACATATAATATTTTCAGATTGTTGGTATATCTACATGTACTTGTTCAAACAATAAATATTGAAAACAGATTTATATTGACGTGTTAAATATAGTCTATTTTCTTAAAGAGACATTATTGTGTTAATTTATAAAGACATTTATTTTAACAATGAATATGGTTTAAAGTCCTTTTAGGAGTGGGGGGTGAAAATATGCTAACAATAATATATTTGGAGATTAACCAATGTGGAACCAATGGCAACACAGATGAGGGTTTTTAAAGCAGTAACTGTTAATCAGTTTTAAGCAGGCTAGGAGTAAGGCAACAGCCGAAACCGGTCAGCCTTTGTTCATCAGTTTGTTGGTTCAAACTTTTCCTTTTTGTGTGTTCTTACCCTGGGTTAATATACCCTTTGTATTTCAATAAAATTTATAATTTTTATCACTTTACCTGGTGCTCCTGTTATACATTTTTTTGAAGTTCATATAAAGGCCTGACAGAGAGCACAGGTAATGGATAAACACTGCGAGAGGTTAGCTAACAGCATGCTGCAATAGACTGTATTTCAAAAGGGCTCGCTGGTAATAACAGATGCCATAAAGGAGAAAAAAACAGCACCTGTCCAGCTAAAGCAATTGGCTAAACTAAATTTTAAGCAGCCAGAGGTGAGAAGAATAGGATTAACATCCCCAACACATGGGATACAGCACCTGAAACCAAGGAAGCCCTTTCCAAGGAGGCAGTGAGTGGTGAGTCACCTTCATAAAAGTAACTTTAATTCACAGTTGACTGTAATTGCTTTCCTGGAATTTTTGAATGGTGGGGGGTGTTGGGGGAACACCGCCACCACTATATATATATATATACATACATACAGCAGCTTTTCACTAGATATCATTGATAAGAAACTTTCAACTTTTTATCTATCCTTTTTACTTATAAGGATAGTACACACACCCTAACTGTTCCCCTTCCTTTCAAGTGTCTAATGAACCTTTAATAAAATATACGACGAAATTACATTTAGAAGAAATTGGCATCATATATTTAGCATATGATAAAGATAAATGCATATTGATTACTTTATTCTAACACAATAGCGCATATTTATGAATTAGATATCTTTAACATTAAACACAACAGTCATTTTTCATAAAAAGGAACATATTGGTGACAAACATATTAAACAACATGGACTATAGAGATTTGCACTTGCCTCGAAATATCATATGCATGAAAACATTTTGCTTTCGTTCGTTTATTCAACCAGACATCCAGCAAAAGAGAATGTGGTGGTCTTTATCATCTATGGGTCAACAATGTAACATGATGCAAACAATCCATATTCGCCATGTTTTTAAACTTGGCTTCATTCACAAACGTGTTTAACGTGCACAAACAAATATTGCGGGACTACGTAATACAATCAGACGTTTTTTACCTTTGCATGGGACGTCTTAATTAACATGGCGCTTCCTTGATCACGTAAGAACGCAATCCAATAAAAGGCACATTCTTGATCACGTAAGAACGCAATCCAATAAAAGGCACATTATTGATCACGTAAGAACGCAAACAAAAAAAAGGCGCATCCTTGATCGCGTAAAAACGCCATCCAATAAAAGGTGCATCCTTGATCGCGTAAAAACGTCAGTCAATACAAGGAATCATTGGACAGCCTGGCAGGTGACGTCTTAAGCAACATGGTGCATCCGAGATCGCTGAAAAAACGTAGCCAATACAAGGACTCAGTTGACAGCTTGGCATATCAATAAGAAACGTATTTATATTTTTGTAACTAGTATGTGTCTAGATTGCTATCTAGGAATGTCACGAAATCATGAATCATCTTTTCGGACTTGACTGTCCCTTTAACTATAGCTATGGTGTATATCTTTAACATTTAAAATATACACATGAGAAATACATATGCCATTGATGTTTTAAGATATGTTTAGATTGTTTTGGAATAACAATAATGACACATGTATTGATCAAACGTGTCATTTATTCAAGTTGAAATATGGTCAGACTACCTATAGCCATATATGGGAGGAGAAGTATTTTTTAACAATATTTTGAAAAACATATTCCTCATCTAAAATATGCGCATTACACACAGAGATTGATTTGGTTACACTTTTATAATAAGATAGAATTGAAAATGAAATACATGTGCTGTCAACATTACAATAAGATTGTTTATTAATAAGATTATATGTCCTTGTTCATGTAAAAAGGACAAAAACGCTTTAGAAATGGAAATACATTCATTAACAATTGTGCTCACCATCACTTAAAGGGACATGATTTTTATTTTTAAAAAGAGGATACACAGAGACAATACTATTTCAATAAAATGAACACTTTACAGGGATTATATCATTGGATCAATCCTCAGATCATTTGTTAAAGGTGCATCAATTCATGCAGAGTTTATAAATACACACATGGATGTGAAATTTGAAATATACATATATAACAATCTATATATTCATATATAAAATAATTACTATGCTAATCATAACCATGCAATGATAAAGCTTTTAGAAAAATATATAAAGACAAAAATAAAAATTACATTGGAGATGTTAATCTTATAGTCATTTACAATTGTATTACATATATGATTCAGGAAACACCATTATTTTTGGTAGGTCCCTTTAAGGATCAACAAGATAAACTAGAGATTTCACTCAATGACATGAATAAGGAGGACAAAGAATCGTGCAATGACATGTCTTTTATTAGTATGTCAGAAAACATCAACAACGTTTACAAATAATCTGGTAAAGATCAGGAAAATTGGAGCCATATGACAAGGTAACAGAGTGCATCACAGTCCATGAAGAGAGTTGCCAAGGGCCAGCATAGCCCCATTGGAGCCATATGACAAGGTAACAGAGTGCATCACAGTCCATGAAGAGAGTTGCCAAGGGCCAGCATAGCCCCATTGGAGCCATATGACAAGGTAACAGAGTGCATCACAGTCCATGAAGAGACTTGCCAAGGGCCAGCATAGCCCCATTGGAGCCATATGACAAGCTAACAGAGTGCATCACAGTCCATGAAGAGAGTTGCCAAGGGCCAGCATAGCCCAATTGGAGACATATGACAAGGTAACAGAGTGCATCACAGTCCATGAAGAGACTTGCCAAGGGCCAGCATAGCCCCATTGGAAACATATGACAAGGTAACAGAGTGCATCACAGTCCATGAAGAGAGTTGCCAAGGGCCAGCATAGCCCCATTGGAGCCATATGACAAGGTAACAGAGTGCATCACAGTCCATGAAGAGAGTTGCCAAGGGCCAGCATAGCCCCATTGGAGACATATGACAAGGTAACAGAGTGCATCACAGTCCATGAAGAGACTTGCCAAGGGCCAGCATAGCCCCATTGGAGACATATGACAAGGTAACACAGTGCATCACAGTCCATGAAGAGAGTTGCCAAGGGCCAGCATAGCCCCATTGGAGACATATGACAAGGTAACAGAGTGCATCACAGTCCATGAAGAGACTTGCCAAGGGCCAGCATAGCCCCATTGGAGCCATATGACAAGGTAACAGAGAGCATCACAGTTCATGAAGAGAGTTGCCAAGGGCCAGCATAGCCCCATTGGAGCCATATGACAAGGTAACAGAGTGCATCACAGTCCATGAAGAGAGTTGCCAAGGGCCAGCATAGCCCCATTGGAGACATATGACAAGGTAACAGAGTGCATCACAGTCCATGAAGAGAGTTGCCAAGGGCCAGCATAGCCCCATTGGAGACATATGAAAAGGTAAAAGAGTGCAACAGGCACAACAATAAACAGAAAAAAAGGCCAAATGGCAACCATAAAAACAAACATCAACATGTGGACGGAGGATTCTTATCAGCGCCCTTGGAGCATCTCCAGATCCTCCACTTACTGGTCATCCCCTTCATCGTCCTGTGCCTGTCCAGCTACAGATTCAAGCATTGAGTTCCACCGCCTCATCTGACGTAGAGTCATATGCTGAACCTGTAGCTGGGCCTGCATGGTGTCGGCCATCCCTCTCAGGACAGCTGCGTTCCTCAACACGGCCTGCTCTACACGTGCTATACCTTCTAGCATGAGCCATGTTGAGTCACAGCCTAAAATAAAGAAAAAAACAAATATTAATGATAATTAAACAACAGACAAAATAAAAAGCAAAGATACATTGTCATCATAAAGACAAATCATTCTTTAAATTAATTTGTTGACATTGATTATTTACACATGAAATATGTTCTTTAGACAGACCTAAATCATTAAATGGACATTTTAATCCAACATGTTGTCCCCTTTAATTGGTTTTTGATGATCCACTTTTACAGCTTGAGTGTCTAAAATCTTGTTAAAGGATTTACATTGCACTTACATTAGCAATTTAAAGATTTTTGTTATACTGTGGTAGGCACACCTATCCTTAAACATTTTGGCATTGAGGACAAGCTGTGTAAACATAGCAACCAGAAGAAATTACATTCCCACTGGGTTATACAAGAGATAATGTATGCACATTTGTATATACATTGTTGGATCCAAATAGTGGTGATTGGTATATGTAGTGATATCAAATTAAAGGGACAGTAAACCTAAATATTTTAATTACTGATTCAGATAGAGCATGACATTAAAAGAAATTATTAATTTACTCGTATTCTTTAAATGTTAGAATTCTCTAGCTATATTTTAAATGCAAGAATGTAAGTTTATAGGGCAGGCCATTTTTAGTTATCAACTTTGGTTGTCCCTGCTGATTGATGGATACATTCATCCAACAATAAAGAAAGATGTCCATATTTTATTTGAATAAAAAAAAATATAGGCATTTCTTTGTTTCAATAAAGATAGCAAGAGAATGAAGAATAATTGATAAGAGTAGTAAATTATAAATTTGATTAACATTGCATGCTCTATTTGAATCACAATTTACATTTGTTCATTCAGTGTACCTTTAAGTATCTTATAATGTTGATTTTGAATGATACTTACAGCTGTGCCTGGGAAGGACAATCCGACACCCAGGACAATGAAGGTTGAGACAGGGGGGAGGGATGGGATTGGGTTGTGGAGGGATGGGATTGGGTTGTGGAGGGATGGGATTGGGTTGGGGTGGGATGGGATTGGGTTGGGGAGGGATGGGCTGGTGCTCTGGGGTAGCCCATACAGCTGGGGAGTGGTGAGTTGGGGGCTGGGCAGCTGGGCTAGCTGTATGGGCCAAAAGATGGGGAGAGCGGCGAAGGGGGACAAAGGGGCGTTTTTTTGGAGGTATAGAACAGGACAAATGGGAAGGGCCGGGGTGGGCAGGGGGCTGGGCAGGGGACTGGGCAGGGGGCTGGGCAGGGGGCTGGGCAGGGGACTGGTCAGGGTGCTGGGCAGGGGGCTGGCCAGGGGACTGGGCAGGGGGCTGGCCAGGGGACTGGCCAGGGGAGGAACAATGATGACCAGAAGCGGCGGATCCATCTGAAATAAATATAATAAATATATTAACATCTCATACATAATGAAATCAAATCAACGCATTTCAACTTGATTATGTTTGCAATATACTTAGAAGTGTGTTTGAATTTCTAAACAATGATGACATAAGGATATGGTATGCATATAGGCACTTAGATGAATAGCAATGACTGTCTGTACAATTAAAAAATTATTATTGTGGTTTGGCCTAGAATATGCATGTGACATCATGATGGCATGAATTTCAATTCCAAATATTTTAACAAATCCAAGCATATCTTCATGATGCCTGATATATAAAGGGGGCAGTAGTGTATTTGAACAGACAAATAATATTCCTTTTTAAAGTGCAAAAGCTGTAGACTTTGAATGTCTTCAATAAAATGATTTAGAATAAAGCAACATGTTGGAAACATGTTAGATATATTTCACATACCATCAGACTTCAAGGGAGTCTCTTCCTCCTCCGTCCCACATGTTAAATCAATCTCTGTAAAACATAACATGTTGTGTACACGTTAAGATCACATATTATAACATATGTTACTGTTGCTCAAAGACACACATCAATGTTGCATTAAAGATATACACAACGAAAGTTATGATTTACATCATTTTGATGGAGCATACAAATGACATTAGATTTGTTATTCTCAATGATTCAGATTTTCAGTTTATTGTTTGTATTAATTTTTAAATCATAAAAGCATAGTACATTGAACATTTAAGATTTCTCATGTGTGTATCACTTGATGATTGTTGTCAAAAATGAACATGGAAACAAACATATGCTATACATCTTCTGAATAACAAAGGTGTAGACTAAGAAAGTTTTAATTATTAATCTTTCAATATTCAAATAAAATGAATATATAATCAGAGGAGTAAATTATATGTTTGTTTAAAATATTATGCTTCATCAGAATCATGTTCATAATATTGATTAACAATACACCTTCAATGACATATAAATGAGTCAATGGACTTACCAGAAGACCACAAGGGCATCTCTGCGTCGGTGCTGGATTCCTCTGGGCTCCCCACATCAACTCATTTTAATCTTAAAGGCAGATAAGCAATATTGGATTCAATAAATATTGTTTGTTGAAGGTATCCACCAATCATCAATAAAAACCCAGGTTTGTCAACCAAAATTGAGCTGCAGATAAACGTACATTCTTGATTTTAAAATACATTTAGCAATAGAATATTTCACATATGATTATAGTATTATATTTAAATGTTGCTTAATATTGCATGCTCTATCTGAATGACAACATTAATAATTTTAGATCAGTGTCCCTTTAATATAAAAATATATTGATTTGACAATGTTGGTGTTAATGAATTCTCTACTCCATATGTTGATGTAATGAATGGGATTGAGCATGCAATTCCAATCAAATATGTTATTTAAGGATATCCTAGGAATTATTTAATTTTCATCTATTAAAGGGACATGAAGCTCTAAAAGTGTAATTGTATACTTTTTGAAACTATGTACTACTGTTATCTGAACACATGATTTTAACTTTTGACCCAATGCCAATTTATGCATAAAAAAAGCAGGATAATACCAGTAATGCATTGTTTAACCTAAACCAAAATCAATATGTTTTTAGAAGAACTAAAACAATAGACTGAACCAATGTAGCTCATAAAATGTTTAAACAAAACAATAAAATCACGTTTAAAAATCATTCAATGTAAAATTTAGTTGGCATGACCCTTAAATGATGTGATCAATTTCAATAATGGAATCTATATTTTTACTATCAAATCATATGCAAAAGTGTGTGAATTTTTTAAAAATGTATACAAATAAGATTAAGCAATACACAAGGGAAGAATATAAATTGGACATTCAAAGAATCTTACATTAAAATTAAGATATCCAGAATAGATGGGATATCTTAAATTCGAAAAAAAAATCAGAGTAGTCTTACAATGTAATCCTATGTTTTTTTTTTGTTTATTCTTATTTGTAAAGATTTTAATAATCCATTTTGCAGATACATATAAATATTGAACAATGTGGATTTAGTATGTAATGTTCTGTCCATGTTTCTAAGACAAATGTCAATTAAAATGAGACATACCATACTGTGACAAGCCCTGGCTTGAGGATCCAGCACCAACATCCAGATCTGTAATATATTAAATGAGGATTGGATATCATTAATACAAATCATGCCATGTTTAAAATCTTTACATTATTAGCAAATCAATTTTAAACTATTAATCTTTTGGTAGTCCCATGAGTTAATTGTTTCCTCAATTAAATTCATGATAAATATATCCTGTACTCTTATTTTCAATCATTTGTGTTGTTTACTGTAGCTTTAATAATTTTTTAGTGTTATTTCATGCTCATCAATTGATGGGCATATGTTATTATTTTTTTGTATTCTGCTATTTTGTTTTTATTATGTATAATATTGAAAATAAGAATACTGTATTCTTCACATATATAATAATTCACATTTCATTTTGACTAACATGTATAAAGCAATGCCACTTACAGCAAACCCATGTTAACGTGTATGCGCAATTCCATTTTCGCAATCATTGCGCAATGATTCCAAGCGGAATTACGCATCCGTCATTTGACCAACATGTATAAAGCAATGCCACTTACAGCAAACCCATGTTAACGTGTATGCGCAATTCCATTTTCGCGATCATTGCGCAATGATTCCAAGCGGAATTACGCATCCGTCATTTGACCAACATGTATAAAGCAATGCCACTTACAGCAAACCCATGTTAACGTGTATGCGCAATTCCATTTTCGCGATCATTGCGCAATGATTCCAAGCGGAATTACGCATCCGTCATTTGACCAACATGTATAAAGCAATGCCACTTACAGCAAACCCATGTTAACGTGTATGCGCTATTCCATTTTCGCTCTGTGACGCATATTCTGTAGAGCGCAAGAAACATCATTCCTATTTCATGTGTCACTAATCTAAAATCATATATCTAAACATCATATGTAGTGTATGTTGTGAGATCTGTATAGGTTTAGTATCTGACTATATACACATTTTCTAAAATTCTAATCAAATATTAAGATATTATATGAAGTTGGATAGTTACCTGGTTCAGATTCTCTTTCATCTCCTCCCAGGCCACCGGACGGAGAAGCAGCTGCCCTGGCCCCCGCGTCAGGACTTTCAGATCCCGCAGCTGGGAGGGAAGAAGAGGAGGCCGAGGATGGCGAGGATCTAAATCTTTTGGGGACCCGGAGAGTGAGGAGCTCGCATAAAGTCACCTCATAAGAGAGTAGGTATAGTTTCCGCGGGGCCTTTCTTTGGCCACCTCTTTTACGGGCTTGTACCCAGTCCCTTATGAGGTTGACTTTTTTTGACAAGCGCAACCTCATATCTCCGAATCTCCTCATGATTTGATCCTGGCTCCTCTGGACGCCACACACCAATTTAACCACATTGGTGATAGACTCCCAAAGGGCCTTCTTAACAGGCGCATCTGTCGACCTCCTCTTGTTCCCAAACAGCTGGGGATAAAAGTCCTTGACAGCGTGGACAGTGCAGCGCTCTCCTGCTTGGTGAACCTGGGAGATGACATGCCTGCTGGGTTGTAGAATATATGTAGGGATATAATATATACTGCCTGCAGGCATTAGAGAACTGACAAAGATGGCAACGTGTAATGGACTTTTATATGGTGAAGTAAACATGAGATGCACCATGGGACAAGTTATCTGTACATCTGATTGGATAAAAGTTTGAAATATTGTTAGAATGTCTGTGAGACCATCCTGACTCAAGTTGTGTTTGTGTGATGAACTCTGATTGGCCGTTCCTTAATGTTTCATATCTTAGCAACTTCCATACACATACCTCCTGGTGGTGCTGTTACTTCATTTTTCATGTAGACTTATTTGTAACTCATGGGCCTGTCATGCGGATATGTGTGACGCAGATTTAATATCCGTGATCCGTTAAATATTAATGATTAAATTCTCTTTAAAATCTAATACTGTCACATTATTAAATGTTGTAGACATTTGTCGGTTTAATAACGGTCTGTTTCTTTAATACAAATACACATTTAATATTGTATGTCTTTATTGTTCATAAAATCCATTTCTTGACTTATTGTGAAGTATTGACATTGCTCGATTAAATGTATTTATAATGCACATTGATTGTGTGCTATTGCGTGACATGAGACTCTAATGTTTAAAGATGCAAATCTGGTGTTTCAAGATCCGTTTCCCACGCAACATTTCTGAATGTTCAAATTCAGGTTATAATGTCAGTAACTTTGATAATCTGTTTATAGATGTTAAACTGTTTTTTTTTTTGTTATTAGTAAATAAACCTCGAGCTTGTATTTGTCTGAACTGCTCATATATGTTATTGTGCAATGGCGTCTTTATTTTTAAATAGACATTACAAACAAACAGTTGTATCAAATGATCTGTAGAGATAGAAAATTGTTTAGACTTTAAAATGTAACTCAATTTATCTTTGTATTTAGATATCCTCAACAGAAGAAATTTAAATGCACATGGTTGAGCCAATCACATAAGGCATCTCTGTGCATCCACCAATCTTCATCTACTGAGCCTATCTCGATATGCTTTTCAAGCAAAGCATGTCAAGATAAGAAGAGAAGTAAATACACTCTTTAAATCTCTTAAAGGGACACTGTCCAAACAAATTTAGCGTTCGTGATTCAGATTGAGCATGAAATGTTAAGCAACTTTATAATTTAATCCGATTCTCAAATGTTAAGAATTATCTTGTTATCTTTCTTAGCAAATCAATAATGATATTTTAGATTACGGACAATTTTTGAAAAAAACCTGGGTTGTCCTTCATGATTGTTTGAGAAATTAATCCAACCCAAAAGAAAAAGTTCTGTCCAGAGTACTGAAGCAAATAAATAATCAATTTAATGCCTTATTTTTAAAGTAATGATAGCAACATCACGAGGAACATTTATAATATGAGACAATTTATAAAGTTGCTTAAAATAGAATACTCATTCTGAATGTATAAATCATTACTTTTTTAACTGTCTCCCTTTAAGTATATTTTGAGTTCATGTCCCTTTAAAGAGACATTTCATAATAATGCTTGAAAAATCAGAAACCTAGGCACCTTCCTTTTGCTAAATTAGTATAACATAAGTAAAGCATATTTAGATTAACTTCTGGATTGTTTTACACACTGACTGAAATATATATTGTAATGGATGTATTTCGCAGTCTTCAGCTTAGAGGGACATTAAGCTATATGTTATTTATGCATTTTGGATAAGATTATAATATTTAAACAACTTAATATTTTTGGGTATTCAATCATTCGATTGTAATTATATATATTCTTGGATTAAATACATATCTACATAGGCTAGTTTGATGCTGATTGTTGGTTGCACATAGATGCCTTATGTAATTGAATAAGATATGTGCATTGATGTATATTTTTCAAAGTATATTTAAAGACTGAATGTAATTCTATAGTACTTTCTAAATATGTTTAAATTCTTTTATGATTTTTTAAAAATCAATACACAATATATTTTGTGAATGTCCCTTTAAGGACCAAAACATTTGGAATGTTGATTTAACATTGTCGAAAGAAACTAAAGGGGAATGAAAATTATATATAGATATGTGATGTCTAACCCAAGAGGTAAGATTTTAAAAACTACATCATATTAATAACTATAGTTAAATGTCCCTTTAAATGACTCCACTAGAAAATAAAATCTATTAACATGGCATCCAATAACTAGCTTGTGCTAAATATGAAGTTAAATGACCTACCATTTATAAATTTAACAATTTATACATTTTATAAAATAATGTTTTGAGATACTAGATCTTATAAAATTAATTTTACATTCAACAACACTGTCACTTTAATATAAGTGAACCACTTCCCCTTCTTAAAAGAGAAAAAAAAATAAATATAGGTCAAATTCTGACTACATATCCGACATTATTTTAACATCTAAGATGTTCACAAGAAAAGCATCGATGGATCTCACTCCCCAATTAATTTAAAAAAGATAGTTTAATTTAATATTCTCTGAATCAGTGGATTTTCAAAAATTAATGCATAATTTGATCTTATGCATGTGCTTGTCAAATAGACAACTACCAGTCATGGGAGTCAAATTGTTTTTTATTGACAGATTATATGGATATTTATTATAATCTGTTCAAAAGAGGGTATTTAATAATAAAATGTTGATTATTACCATTTAAAAATAAAATGTTTTTTAAACAAAACCAACAAAATATTCCTGGAAGTCATCAGATTACAATCTGAAATTAAAAAACAAAATTTGACAAAGTTAATACACACGTTGTAAAATATTCATAAAATACATTTACAATCATCTTGTGTCTATGCTCTAACTTTGTGCATAATTTTATCAAGATATTTCTGATTTAAAATTTAAAATTTATAAAACAAACATACACCATTATATTGTGTAATAATAAAAAAATTAAAATATCAGAATTTCTAATTATACATAATAATGTATATCACATTTCAATAATAAATATGTATGTATGCTGAACATAAATGTAATATTTCATGTCCATTCAAATACCTCTATATCAACTATAATATGTATTCCTTTTTAAGATTGTGATACCTAAATATCTAATTATGAACTAAGTATGACTAATGTATATAAGCTACTAATATTCTACATTCTTCCTGTGATTCTTAACTAGCATGCATTGGTAAACCAACCTGGATAATGCATGGTCTTTGAAAGTCAATTCAGGGGTCAACACTTGATCTTCAATAGGTGTCTTATTCATCATTTCATAAATAGAGGACTGAAATACCAATCTAGAAATTAGAAAATCATCTAAGTGTCTGATTGTGATACCTAAATATCTAATTATGAACTAAGTATGACTAATGTATGTAAGCTACTAATATTCTACATTCTTCCTGTGATTCTTAACTAGCATGCATTGGTAAACCAACCTGGATAATGCATGGTCTTTGAAAGTCAATACAGGGGTCAACAGTTGATCTTCAATAGATGTCTTATTCATCATTTCATAAATAGAGGACTGAAATACCAATCTAGAAATTAGAAAATCATCTAAGTGTCTGATTGTGATACCTAAATATCTAATTATGAACTAAGTATGACTAATGTATGTAAGCTACTAATATTCTACATTCTTCCTGTGATTCTTAACTAGCATGCATTGGTAAACCAACCTGGATAATGCATGGTCTTTGAAAGTCAATTCAGGGGTCAACAGTTGATCTTCAATAGGTGTCTTATTCATCATTTCATAAATAGAGGACTGAAATACCAATCTAGAAATTAGAAAATCATCTAAGTGTCTCCAATAGGATGCCTCCACAGCCTTATTCTATCAAATAGTTGGCACTTACCATATGAACATGTATTTGTATGGTTTTCAAGGTCAGCAGATTTGAAAGATAATGCCAGACATGATCCCATTGGTATTCTTCAATTTCAATCTTGTCTTTTTCCACTGTCAGTCTGGGAATTCTTCACTGTCTTTGAATTCTCGCTACAGGACCCAATGACCAGAGCATCACCTATATTAATAAATGAAACACATTTTTAGCATTTGATGAACAATCCTAACATGTTTGCACAATTCTCTACTTGTCATTTCCCTAGAGTTCACATCTATTGACAATACTCCAGTCTAACTTCTATTATTTACCGTCTAAAGTGGCGGTTGATGATGTCTGCTCTGACATTGAGCCCCTCGTCCCGGAATGGCCCCTCTAGAACAGGATCCTCCTCCTCATCTCTGAGGAGGTTTCGGTGCGCCTGGACGCCCTGCAGCATCCCAGCCCGCTGTGCAATATTATGCAGGACACTACAGGCTATAACGATCTTAGCCACCTTCTTTGGGTTGTACTGGAGGGCTCCTCCCGACCTGTCCAGGCACCTGAACCTCATCTTCAGGAGCCCGAACATTCGTTCAACCACCACCCTGGTTCTCTTATGAGCCCTATTGTAGCGCTCCTCAGACACATCAGTCGGGCTACGCAAGGGGGTAATAAGCCAAGGCCGGCTCATGTACCCAGAATCACCTATAAATGATGAACAGAACATAATTCAAAATGAGTCCAAAAAAAGTTTGTGTACACGATAATCCACTAACAAATGTTTTATTTTTACAAGAATAATCTAGTTCAATATTATTATCTATCTTCCCATTTCAGCCAAGACATGCTACATATGCATATTTCTCCTAAACCAAACCTTGTGTAAAATGGCAAATAAATGGTTACATTGCATTCTCTGAGCATTTAAGGTAAGACATGCTACATATCTGCATTGAACTAAAACTAGACATTAGCGGAAAGAGACAATGACATGGTTAAATTGCATTAGCTAATATCTTCCCATTTCAGCTAAGACATGCTACATATGCGTATTTCTCCTAAACCAAACCTTGTGTGAAATAAAAACTAAATGGTTACATTGCATTCTCTATCTGAACATTTAAGGTAAGACATGCTACATATCTGCATTGAACTAAAACTAGACATTTGCGGAAATAAAAATAAATTGTTAAATTGCATCCTATAGCTGAACATGACACTAACATTTTAAAACTACAGTGGCAATTGTGAAACTAATTAACCATGTTGTGCACAAATACTCACCAACGAGATAACCAGGGGGCATTTGTCTTTCCTCAAACGGTCTCCACAGGGACGACTGAGCGAGGATGCGGGCATCATGACAAGATCCTCCAAAATTCGCACACACATGCATAATCCTCATCTGTGCGTCACAAACATACTGCACGTTGAGGCTATTAAAATGTTTGCGATTTCTGAAGGGCAAGTCATCAATTGGAGCACGCAGTGCAATGTGGGTACAATCTATGGCTCCCAAGACATTGGGCAATTGAGCAATATCAAAGAATTCCCGCTTCAGGCGCCTCCAATCACCATCATTCTGTGGGAATCCTATGTATTGCTTACTGATACGTACCATGGCGTCCAGAAAGTTATCAAACACCACAGAGAATGTACCTTGAGCCAGGCCATGCATGTACATTTCTCCGGATTGAAAACTCCCGGAGGCCAGGACGTATAGACAACTTAGCATCTTACTCATGGCGGGAACAGCAGTCCTTATTCTTATACGTGGCTCCAAATGAGGTTTAAGAAGATCGTAAAGGCCAATGAGCTGTTCGCGATTGAGCCGATACTTATCATAAACCTCAAAGTCGCTCATGTTTTCCAAGGTGGGTCTCACCCTGTAGACACGAGGACCTCGAACCAGACGACCCCTTCGTCTCAGTCTGAGCCACCGAGGCTTCCTGATTCGACCAACAGCTAGTTCGCCAATAGCACCACCAGCAGCGTCTACCATGTCATCGCCATCCATCTTTCAAAACAGCATAACAAGGTATGCACTTGATCTGATGTGGATCACAAGTGATGCATTGGCCATGTTGTTTGGGGGATTTATAGTACAATTAGTCCAATGGTATTGAGTTTGTAATGATTGCTGATTGTATTCACTTGTTCGTATGTGAGCGGCGCGAATGCTTTCACAGTGGGCTTTTTTTGTTGTTTGCTGAAATGTTGTTTTCCCACAATGAATCTCAATGTGAAAGTGTACAATATCACACATACAGTGCATGTTTGTAATGTTTGATCATATGCGTAATCAATATTTCTTAAACGCGATCTTATAGTAACAAGCACACGTCCAGGCTAACATGAATGAAAGTGCATAGTTGTGTATAATGTGCATCGAATGTGATCGATCAATGTTGCTGCAACATTGTTTGTAAACGATAAAGTAACATCTGCCATCTGTAGTATTGTATATATAAGTGATTGCCGAGCTGTCAATATTGTATGCGTCCCATTCAAATCTCAATAATACTGAATAACTTCCGGCTGTCATCTGTAGTATTGTATATATAAGTGATTGCCGAGCTGTCAATATTGTATGCGTCCCTTTAAAATCGCAATAATAATTCCGAACTTCCCGTCTGCCATCTGTAGTATTGTATATATAAGTGATTGCCGAGCTGTCAATATCGTATGCGTCCCTTTAAAATCGCAATAATAATTCCGAACTTCCTGTCTGCCATCTGTAGTATTGTATATATAAGTGATTGCCGAGCTGTCAATATTGTATGCGTCCCATTCAAATGGCACTAATACTGAACAACTTCCGGCTGTCATCTGTAGTATTGTATATATAAGTGATTGCCGAGCTGTCAATATTGTATGCGTCCCTTTAAAATCGCAATAATAATTCCGAACTTCCCGTCTGCCATCTGTAGTATTGTATATATAAGTGATTGGCGAGCTGTCAATATTGTATGCGTCCCATTCAAATGGCACTAATACTGAATAACTTCCGGCTGTCATCTGTAGTATTATATATATAAGTGATTTGCGATCTGACAATATTTATTAATTGTCCCATTCAAATCTCCCTAATAATGCTGTTCCAAACTGTTATTTACGTACATGTTGTATTGTAGTATTGAGTGTTAAATTTCAGAAAGAGGCGGTACAGTCGTGAATCTGTAATGTGTATGGTTGAATCTTCGAATGACGTCATGATATTATTAACCTGCCTATGTAGTTCTGAAATCCTCATTGTGTTGTTGTATTTGACTACATTGTTATTGTGTGCTGAATAAAATCTAAATGTGTGCTTTGTGGTTGCGTGATGGGTGATGCGTGTTATGTACATGTACGTATATATTGTGATTGTGTCCCACATATGCTGACTTCTATATAGCGGTCTGGCATTGTTGTTCCTTCCCATAAAGTGACATCTGTAATCTGGTGTAATGATGTTCTTCTTGTACGTAATTCCTAATGGTTTCTTGTGATGGAATCATGATGTTAAAAGTACAGTAAAATCCATATGTTCTGTTTTGTGATTCCTAGAGAGAATGTAATGTGTTTTTCCCCATCATTTGAATGCACATGTATGAGTGAATGCTAAAGTAATGTATGTGCATCCATGACTGATCATGTGTTAAGCCTATGTAGATATGCAGTTGCTGCAAGCATATGAGTTGAATAAATGAAATGCAATAATAAAGGTAAACGAGAGGTGTTTCCCATTGTGTACTGTTTGTGAATCCTGACATTTTTGAATTATCTTTGGGTCCGTTTAAATGTGATTTATTTTTTTAAAATGTTTGTTACTAGTGATGTTGATTTGTAGTTGATGTAATATAAAAGTATGAAACAATTTAATGCTGTTGTGAATATTCAATAAGTACAATCCATAAGTCCACCATAGGGAAATAGTCATTTCTTGATCTATTTATCATAGCTGGGTCTAACGCAGAAAAGCATGTATTTTTTTCCTATTTCTAGCGCTGGTATTTGGAGTTTTTAGGTCTACGCTATTTGCGTGCGTTAGGGAAATCTGTGTTTCGCGTGCACGAGCACGTCTTCCCCATAGAAGTCAATGGAGGCTCTAAATTTTGGTAATTTTTTTTTCAAAGACTGGTTTTCCTCGTAAAGTGAGTGACGTCATGAGCTTGTGTGAAAAATTAACTAAATCGTGTTCATTTTGTAATAAATAACTCTTTTGTGTATGTCATGTGGTGTATATTGTTTGTATGCATCGATGAGTGTATGTTAGTGATAATCTTATTAGTTAGATGTAGCTATATGAGGGTCTTTTCCCGTGTGTCAATGTAAGTCAATGGCAAAATGGATTTGTGTTGGTTTTTTTCTAACACCCGAGATCTCGCAACTTTGATCCTTTGTATTTTGATGAAAAATTATTAAATATTAAAAATAAAGATAGTGTAGTGTTTGTATGAGTGTAAGTGTACTTTGTGTAATATTTGTTTTGTGATTCGTGGATGTTTATTTTGTTGGTAGATGTTAACTACTGGGTCTGAGCTGTCGGTAGAGATTTGTGCGTTGGGAGATTTTTGAGTGTCGGTAACTAAACTCTAAATACCGGAGTCCGTAAAAAACAAGCGTTAGGAGCCTCTAACGCTGGTTTTGACGGCTAACGCCAAACTCTAAATCTAGGCCTTAGGGTTTATTTTAAAGGTAAGTATTTAGTTTTAAATTGGAATAATTAATTTAATGATAGTATAGTGTTAGGTTTAATTGTAACTTAGGTTAATAACTATTTAATAGCTCTTGTACCTAGTTAAAATATATACAAAGTTGCCTGTAAAATAAAAATAAATCCTAAATAGTTACAATGTAACTATTATTTATATTGTAGCTATATTAAGGTTTATTTTATAGGTAAGTATTTAGTTTTAATTAGGATTAATTTAGTTAATAAGAGTAATATTATTTAGATTTATTTAATTAATATTTAAGTTAGGGGGGTGTTAGGGTTAGTGTTAGACTTAGGTTTAGGGGTTAATAATTTTATTATAGTGGCGGCAGTGTA
Organism: Bombina bombina; assembly: GCF_027579735.1. Taxonomy (NCBI): domain Eukaryota; kingdom Metazoa; phylum Chordata; class Amphibia; order Anura; family Bombinatoridae; genus Bombina; species Bombina bombina. The sequence goes on along the minus strand of NC_069503.1, from coordinate 610,519,897 downwards.
GGGGGGCAGGATAGGGGTTAATAAATTTCTTATAGGTGGCAGCGGTATAGGGGGGCAGGATAGGAGTTAATAGGTATTTTGTAGGTGGCGGCAGTGTCCAGGAGCGGCGGTTTAGGGGTTAACATATTTATTATAGTTGCGGAGGGGTCTAGGAGCTTCGATTTAGGGGTTAACATATTTATTATAGTTGCGGCGGGGTCCGGGAGCGGAGGTTTAGGGGTAATATATTTATTATAGTTGCGGCGGGTCCGGGAGCGGCGGTTTAGGGGTTAATATATTTATTATATTTGTGGCGGGGTCTAGGAGCGGCGGTTTAGGGGTTAATAACTTTATTTAGTTGCGGGGGGCTCTGGGGGCGCCGGTATAGGGGGTAGAACAGTATAGTATAGTGTGAGTGCTTAGTGACAGGGGTATCAATAAAGCTGTAAAAAAGCCGAAGAGCAGCAAGATTGATGATTGATAACTATCACAGTCCGCTGTTCATCGACCCGTACTTGGTGCGCAGCATTTTGACAGATTTATTGATAACTTTGGCGAGCGTATTCAGGTCCGTGGTGGCGATGTGAGGTGAGCTTAGGCGAGCGTATTGGGGCCGGCGAAGGCAGGTACGTACGGAGCTTCATAACTAGAGGCCAAAAACTGCAATCAAGCACTTCCTGTAGCTCTAAATACAATTTCTACACTTTTTGACTTTTGGCCTACTCTTCTTGAGCAAGCTGCTGCAGTTCTCTCAGGTTGGGCGCCTTTTCCCAACTGCAAGCTTTAGCTCTTTCCTCAGATGTTCAGTGGGATTCAGATCTGGACTCAAAAAAGGCCACTTTGGAACAGGCCAATGTTTTCTTCTCATACATGCTTTTCTCCTTATATATTCTTGGGTGCTTTTTGAGTTATTTTTCGGTTAATTGTCCTGCTGGAGGACTCACAACCTACAACTAAGACACAGCTTTCTGACACTGGGCAGTACAATTTCCTCCAGAATACCTTCAATGTGTTTTGTTTTTTCATTATGTCTAGCACAGATTCTAGCACAGATTCTAGATACCTAGTGCCAAAGGCAGCAATGCTTGCTCAAAACATCACATAGCCTCAATGATGTTTCACAGTAGGGAGGGTGTTTTTATTTTTCTTTTAAAGCTTCCTTTTTACTTCTGTAAATATTAAGTTGTTGTGATTTGCCAAAAAGCTCTACTTTTGATTCATCTGTCCAAAGGATTTTCTTTCAGAAGGATTGTGGCTTGTCAACATGCTTTTGTCAGCGTTTTTGTTTTTCTCTTAAAATGCAAGGGTACCAATACTTGTACATGTATTTGTTGGTACCCTTGCATTTAAAAGTTACTAGTCAGGATAGAATAAGTTACTAGTCAGGATAGAATAAGTTACTAGTCAGGATAGAATAAGTTACTAGTCAGGATAGAATAAGTTACTAGTCAGGATAGAATAAGTTACTAGTCAGGATAGAATAAGTTACTAGTCCATTCAATATTAAATATATCAAAAACCTATCTCTATCTATGTATCATATATCTATCTATCATCTAACTATCTATCTATCTATCTATCTATCTATCTATCTATCTATCTATCTATCTATATGTGTATAATTATTTTCTTGACTTGTTTTAACCAAAATTTGTATATGAATTGTGAATAGGTGAAATAGCTTTCACAAGACTATGTTTACAATTTTGAAATATAATTACTGCTTGAATTGCACCTAATGTTCCGGAAAGCTGACAATTGTAAATGAGTGCAAATTATGATATGGAATAGAAATATTTGGTCTAACATTCTTTATATTTTGCTTAGTTCTGCTGTCTTGGGTTGGGTGTGGTATAGTACCTGAGTTATCAGCTAGCCATATAATGCCAATTATAAGGGTGTTAAAGCTTATAGACATTGGTTTAGACGTTTTAATGATATTATCATGTGACACAGAGACAATGAAGGATAAGATACCTCTTCCTTTTCTTGAATAAGAAATGGATTAAGCAAAATCATATTTCATCCTGAAATATACAATATATGGCCAATAGTATGTGAAAACCCCTACTAACTAGCCATTGCTAACAGGAGCATAAAACCCAGCACATATCCATGAAATCTCCATAGACAAACATTGGCAATAAAATTGGTTGTACTGAAGAGCTCAATTACTTTAAACATGGCAATGTCATAGAATGGCACCTTTGCCACAAGTCAGGTTGTGAAATTTCTGCCCTGCTAGATCTGCCCCGGTTAACTGTAAGTTCTATTATTATGGAAGTGATTAAGAACAGCAACCTGTAAACCATACAGACTCAAGGAGTGGTGAAGCAAGTAGCAAGTAAAAACTGTGTTCCATCTGCACCACTCATGACAGAGTTATAAACTGCCTGTAAAAGCAACATCAGCACAAGAACTCTGTGTCTAGAGCTACATGAAATGGATTTCCATGACTAAGCAGCTGTACTCAATCCTCACATCAACAAACACAATGCCAAGTGACAGCTGGAATGGTGTAAAGCACTGCCACTGTAGCAGTGCAAACCTGTTCTCTAGAGTGATGAATTATGCTTCAATATCTAGCACACTGTTGGAAGAATGGCAGATATCAGGAAAACTCCACCTACTGGTATGCATATTGCCTACTATAGAGTTTGGTGGGGGAGAGATAATGGCCTGGAGCTATGTTTAAGGGTTTGGGCTAGGCCCCTTAGTTTCAGTAAGAGTAATATTAATGCTACAGGATACAAAGACATTTTACACAATTGAGTGCTTCCAACTTTGTTGCAATAGTTTGTGGAATGCCCTTTCTTGCTCCAGCATAGCTATGAACTTGTGTACAAAGGAAGGTCCATGAATACATTGTTTGATGACTTTCACATGGAGGAACTCAAGTGGCCTGCAAAGAGCAGTGACTTAACCCCCATTGAACATCTTTGGGATGACCGGGACTGATGATTTTGAGGCAGACCTTCTCTTCCAAAATCAGTGCCTGACCTCTTTTGGCTGAAGGGGCACAAACTCCCACAGACACACTCAAATACCTTGTGGAAAGCCTTCCCAGAAGAGTGGTGGGTGTTATAGCTGCAAAGGGGGGCAAAGTCAATATTAATGCCTATGGTTTTTACTAGAATGTCCAAATAGTTTTGGCCTTATAGTGTACTTATCTGTAAAGGGATATTTATGGATTTAAAAGACATTAACACCTTTTGCTTTTGTGTATTTTGCTTGTTCCATGCATGAGACAAAGCACTAGGTTAACACATAATGAAAAGGCAGTTTTAATAATAGCTTGAAGGGACATGAAACCCCAATTTTTTTCTTTCATGATTGAGATGGAGTGCACAGTTTTACAAAAAAGTTTACAGTTTACATCTATTATCAATTTTGTTTCGATTTTATATTATATTTTTGTTGAAAAGCAGATAGGTAGTCTCAGGAGCATGCACATATTTGGAGTGGTTGTGCAAGAATGCTTTTAACAATGCTCTATATGTGTTTGTGTGTGTGTGTATATATATATATATATGTATATATATATATATATATATATATATATATATATATATATATATATATATATATATACACTGTATATATATATATATATATATATATATATATATATATGTATATACATACATACAGTATCTCACAAAGTACACTCCTCACATTTTTGTAAATATTTTATTATATCTTTTCATGTGACAACACTGAAGAAATGACACTTTGTTACAATGTAAATTAGTGAGTGTACAGCCTGTATAACAGTGTAAATTTCCTGTGCCCTCAAAATAACTCAAAACACAGCCATTAATGTCCAAACCGTTGGCAACAAAAGTGAGTACACCACTAAGTGGAAATGTCGAAATTCGGCCCAATTAGCCATTTTCCCTCCCAGGTGTCATGGTACTTGTTAGTGTTACAAGGTCTCAGTTGTGAATTTGAAGCAGGTGTGTTAAATTTGGTGTTATTGCTCGCACACTCTCTCATACTGGTCACTGGAAGTTCAACATGGCACCTCATGGCAAAGAACTCTCTGAGGATCAGAAAAAAGAATTGTTGCTCTACATAAAGATGACCTAGGCTATAAGAAGATTGACAAGACCCTGAAACTGAGCTGCAGCACGGTGGGCAAGACCATACAGCGGTTTCACAGGACAGACATGGTCAACTATAGAGTGCACGTGCTCAGCGTCATATCCAGAGGTTGTCTTTTGGAAATAGACGTATGGGTGCTGCCAGCATTTCTGCAGATGTTGAAGGGATGGGGGGTCAGCCTGTCAGTGCTCAGACCATACGCTGCACACTGCATCAAATTGGTCTGCATGGCTGTCTCCCCAGAAGGAAGCCTCTTCTAAAGATAATGCACAACAAAGCCTGTAGTTTGCTGAAGACAAGCAGACTAAGGGCATGGATTACTGGAATCATGTCCTGTGGTAGATGAGACCAAGATAAATTTATTTGGTTCAGATGGTGTCAAGAGTCTGTGGCGGCAACCATGTGTCAAGCATGGTGGTGGGAGTGTCATGGTCTGGGCCTGAATGAGTGTTGCCGAGACTGGGGAGCTACAGTTCATTGAGCGAACAATGCATGCCAACATGTACTGTGACATACTGAAGCAGAGCATGATCCACTCCTTTCGGAAACTGGGCCGCAGGGCAGTATTTCAACATGATAGTGACCCCAAACACACCTCCAAGACGACCACTGCCTTGCTAAAGAAGCTGAGGGTAAAGGTGATGGACTGGCCCAGCATGTCTTCAGACCTAAACCTTATTGAGCATCTGTGGGGCATCCTCTAATGGAAGGTTGGGGAGCGCAAGTTCTCTAACATCCAACAGCTCCATGATATTGTCATGGAGTAGTGGAAGAGGACTCCAGTGGCAACCTGTGAAGCTCTGGTGAACTCCATGCCCAAGAGGTTTAAGGCAGTGCTGGAAAATAATAGTGGCCACACAAAATATTGACACTTTGGGCCCAATTTGGACATTTACACTTAGGGGTGTACTCACTTTTGTTGCCAGCGGTTTAGACATTAATGGCTCTGTGTTGAGTTATTTTGAGGGAACAGCAAATTTACACTGCTATACAGGATGTACAATTACTACTTTACATTGTACCAAAGTTTAATATCTTCAGTGTTGTCACATGAAAAGATATAATAAAATATTTTAAAAAATGTGAGGGGTGCACTCACTTTTGTGAGATACTGTATAATGAGCACGGATAGGATATATAATCCCACTGTGGTAAAGTTGTATCTATTTTCCTCCTTTCTCTCTCTTATTTATCTTTACAAATACAAATGGGTATAATGAAGTAAACAACCACTGTATTCCCACTAGTTAAAAACAATGGATACCATACATTCCATTCAAGAATTCATTCAGAAAATCATTTTATCCTAGTTTTGATAGACTCAATGTTAAACAAAGAGAGAAGCGCTCTACCAGAAACAAACAGCAGCTCAGTAGCTTGTTCTATGGCGAGTTACCACCTAGGAGCAGCCTCTTTTAGCCCAGTTGTGCTTTTCACAGAGGAAAACTTTCCTGATGTATATCAGTCTGATCCTGCCGAGTAAGGTCAGTCCATCCCCAAAAATACTAGGCATTTTGCTGTGGAGGAGGGGCCCTATTTGAAGTGTGCATACACGGTTGCTCACTAAAAGTAAAGATAATTTTTGTGAGTTTCAGTGTAGGCACACTTCAAATACTGCCATGGGGACATAAGTTTTTTTACAGCTACAGTAGGATGCAGGGGATCAAGTCATCCATCAAGTAACACTTCAAATCTGGTCCCCCATTCATCCCAGAAGGTAGAACCCCAAAACAAGTGGTATCTATAGGTGCCTCATAAAATTGCCAACAACATATTTAAAAGGGTTACTTGATCCCCTGCACCTTACTAAATTGACACCCCTTTTAAAAAGCGGAATACCAGGGCTCAGTTCTTGTCCAGTGCTGAGTTCCAGGAGCCTGGGTAGGCTGGAAAGGTTTTGCCGGTCCTCCAGTGTTTACCTCATCTCCTTGACAAAATTTGCAATGCCATGTACAATGTAGATTATTTAAAGTATTGTAGATATTTTAAAAGGTGTTTTCAAGTTGCTTGCTATTATTTCAAACATAAATATATATTTCAAAATATATGTTTATGTTTAAAATAGCAAGTAACCATTAAATCCTTTTTAAGATATCTATAATACTTTAAACAATACGCATTGTACATGACTATGCATATCATTTAAATATCGACCCCTAAACTGCCATAACCTAAAACTAACTGTAGAAGCTAAGACCCTACACATAAATATTCAATATTTAATATGATGCATTGTTATCTAGAATGCATAATGTTTAAATATTTGCATATAAATTAAAATGTAATTAAAGTGAAGGTAAAGTTCCCTCGCTATGATACTGGAATAATAATTGTTGACCAAAATGAATATGAGTTTCATTCATGATTTTTTTTAAATTTAATTCTAAAATAATTTTTCAATGTTTTTACTCACTTTTTCTTGGATTAGTCACATTTTATTTTGGAGCCTATTGAAAATCTGGCCGTTAGACGGCCGTCAATCTACGTCACCCGCCTCCCTGATGATGTGCGCATGCGCAATCTTTTCCTAATGCTCGGAATCTACGAGCGCTCCCGCATGCACTTTGGAAAAACGAGTAGACGATTATCGCATGCGTGGTAGGGAGAGAATTGCTTAGTGGCGCATGCGCAGTTCATCAGAGGATTGTGAACACGTATTGGAGACACGTATAGAGTGGGGGGGACCTTTCGATTTGTCAATGCCTTGAAAATAAGGAAATAGCTGTTGGGAGTAGTCAAGATCGCAATGGTAGGGAATTAGATATTTGTTTTATTTCGGAAATATAAAAGAAATTGGGGAAAAAATATAGTAAGTACTAAGTTTAGCTTAGTGACATATAGACAAATTAATTGGTGTATTTTACAAGTTTTAACTTTACCTTCACTTTAATGTTGCTTTTTGTGTTTATTATTTGTAATTAAAGACAGTATAATTAACATTATAGTTCTATATAAATGCATGCCTATTAAGTAAAAATATAATTTAATGCTACTGACTAATAAACTAATAAACACAACATGCATATTAGTTTAAGTATTGGATATAAAAATTAAAATGTAGATATTCTTGCTTGATGCATTTATTATTGTAAATAAAAATATATTTTTAAACTAGATATTTTTGTTGCATTATAATTATAGTATTACATTACTGCATTGCTGTTATTGAATAAAACAATTGTAACACTAATGCCTTTTGTAACATGAATATCAAATTTAAAATATATAATTATCTTTAAAATAAAAAACACAACAAGAAAATATAAATACATCATACATAAGAATGCATATATATTTTTTTAAAATTGTATATAAATTCATTAGCTGCACTGACCTTTCTCACCAGGTATGAGGGGTGGTTAGGAGATTAAGGCCTAGTGAATGGTAACCATCAGTAATCTCCTAATCAACCGGCATACAAGTATGAGGAGTGGTTATGAGATTAAGGCCTAATAAACGGAAACCATCAATAATCACTTTATCAACCTCCATACAGGTATGAGTGGGTGAGGAGACTAAGGCCTAAAAATGGTGACCATCAATAATCACCTAATCAACACCCATACAGGTATGAGGGGGGTTAGGAGATTAAGGCCTAATAAATGATGACCATCAATAAATCACTGTATCAATACCTCTACAGGTATGGGGTATGCTTAGGAGATTAAGGCCTAATAAATAGTAACCATCAATAATCACCTAATCAACCCTCATACAGGTATGAGGGGTGGTTAGGAGATTAAGGCCTAATAAATACTTACTAACGCTAATCAACTAATCAACCCCCATAACGGCATGGGGAGTGGTTTGGAGATTAAGGCCTAAACTGCCACTTTCCAACGCAAACTAGAACTGCATATCATTTAAATATCGACCCCTAAACTGCCATAACCTAAAACTAACTGTAGAAGCTAAGACCCTACACATAAATATTCAATATTTAATATGATGCATTGTTATCTAGAATGCATAATGTTTAAATATTTGCATATAAATTAAAATGTAATTAAAGTGAAGGTAAAGTTCCCTCGCTATGATACTGGAATAATAATTGTTGACCAAAATGAATATGAGTTTCATTCATGATTTTTTTTAAATTTAATTCTAAAATAATTTTTCAATGTTTTTACTCACTTTTTCTTGGATTAGTCACATTTTATTTTGGAGCCTATTGAAAATCTGGCCGTTAGACGGCCGTCAATCTACGTCACCCGCCTCCCTGATGATGTGCGCATGCGCAATCTTTTCCTAATGCTCGGAATCTACGAGCGCTCCCGCATGCACTTTGGAAAAACGAGTAGACGATTATCGCATGCGTGGTAGGGAGAGAATTGCTTAGTGGCGCATGCGCAGTTCATCAGAGGATTGTGAACACGTATTGGAGACACGTATAGAGTGGGGGGGACCTTTCGATTTGTCAATGCCTTGAAAATAAGGAAATAGCTGTTGGGAGTAGTCAAGATCGCAATGGTAGGGAATTAGATATTTGTTTTATTTCGGAAATATAAAAGAAATTGGGGAAAAAATATAGTAAGTACTAAGTTTAGCTTAGTGACATATAGACAAATTAATTGGTGTATTTTACAAGTTTTAACTTTACCTTCACTTTAATGTTGCTTTTTGTGTTTATTATTTGTAATTAAAGACAGTATAATTAACATTATAGTTCTATATAAATGCATGCCTATTAAGTAAAAATATAATTTAATGCTACTGACTAATAAACTAATAAACACAACATGCATATTAGTTTAAGTATTGGATATAAAAATTAAAATGTAGATATTCTTGCTTGATGCATTTATTATTGTAAATAAAAATATATTTTTAAACTAGATATTTTTGTTGCATTATAATTATAGTATTACATTACTGCATTGCTGTTATTGAATAAAACAATTGTAACACTAATGCCTTTTGTAACATGAATATCAAATTTAAAATATATAATTATCTTTAAAATAAAAAACACAACAAGAAAATATAAATACATCATACATAAGAATGCATATATATTTTTTTAAAATTGTATATAAATTCATTAGCTGCACTGACCTTTCTCACCAGGTATGAGGGGTGGTTAGGAGATTAAGGCCTAGTGAATGGTAACCATCAGTAATCTCCTAATCAACCGGCATACAAGTATGAGGAGTGGTTATGAGATTAAGGCCTAATAAACGGAAACCATCAATAATCACTTTATCAACCTCCATACAGGTATGAGTGGGTGAGGAGACTAAGGCCTAAAAATGGTGACCATCAATAATCACCTAATCAACACCCATACAGGTATGAGGGGGGTTAGGAGATTAAGGCCTAATAAATGATGACCATCAATAAATCACTGTATCAATACCTCTACAGGTATGGGGTATGCTTAGGAGATTAAGGCCTAATAAATAGTAACCATCAATAATCACCTAATCAACCCTCATACAGGTATGAGGGGTGGTTAGGAGATTAAGGCCTAATAAATACTTACTAACGCTAATCAACTAATCAACCCCCATAACGGCATGGGGAGTGGTTTGGAGATTAAGGCCTAAACTGCCACTTTCCAACGCAAACTAGAACTGCACTAACACCCCCTCTTAACTAAACCCCATTATAAACTAACCCCACTAAGTTACAAAAGATAAAAAAAGTTAAAAAAAAAAAAAAACTACAGTAGCCAAAACAGAAAAGCCCTGCATTGTACCTAACTAAAAACTTCATGGCCCATAAAATAAAAAAACCCACCAAAAAAAAATTACAATTGCCCTTAAAAGGGCCTTTTGTAGGGCATTGCCCTAAAGTGATCAGCTCTTTTGCGAGAAAATAAATAAATTACCCCCCCAAAAAAAACATTGTCCCCAAAATAACAAAATCTAACTTAAAAAAACCTAGCCTACAAAATAAAATAAAATATTAAAAAAACCCTCAGCTAGATTACGAGTTTTGTGGTATGAGTGAAAAAGCAGCGTTAAGGCTCTTTTTCACTACCACTGGTATTACGAGTCTTGCAGGTTTAGGTGTACCGCACACTTTTTTGGCTGTAACGCAACGTAACTACCGCAGCTTTCCAAAAGTCCTTTTTCAATGGGACTTCCTTTGCGTCGGTATTACGAGTCTGCCTGGGAGGCTAAAAAGTGAGCGGTACACCCTATACCGTCAAGATCCATACCGTAAACTGAAAGTCAGTAGTTATGAGTTTTACGCTACAAAGTCGTAACATAAAACTCATAACTAAAGTGCTAAAAAGTACACTAACACCCATAAACTACATATTAACCCCTAAACCGAGGCCCTCCTGCATCACAAACACTAAAATAAAATTATTAACCCCTATTCTGCCGCTACGTACATCGCCTCCACTATAATAAACATATTAACCCCTAAACCGCCGAACTCCCATATCGCAAACACTAGTTAAATATTATTAGCCCCTAATCTGCTGTCCCTAAAATTGCCGCAACCTACATTACTGTTATTAACCCCTAATCTGCTGCCCCCAAAATCACTACCACTATACTAAAGTTATTAACCCCTAAACCTAACCCTAAGTCTTACCCTAACACCCACTAACTTTAATATAATTAAAATAATTCTAAATAAAACTTACTATTAATAACTAAATAATTCCTATTTAAAACTAAATACTTACCTGTAAAATAAACCCTAAGCTAGCTACAATTTAACTAATAGTTACATTGTAGCTATCTTAGGTTTTATTTTTATTTCACAGCTAAGTTTGTATTTATTTTAACTAGGTAGACTAGTTAGTAAATCATTATTAACTATTTACTAGCTACCTAGTTAAGATAAATACAAATTTACCTGTAAAATAAAACCTAACCTGTCATGCAATAACACCTAACCTTACACTCTAATTAAATAAATTACATTAATTAAATACAATTAACTAAATTACAAAAGAAACAAACACTAAATTACACAAAATAAAAAAGAAATTATCAAATATTTAAACTAATTACACCTAATCTAATAGCCCTATCAAAATAAAAAAGCCCCCCCCAAAATAAAAAAAAACCTAGCCTAAACTAAACTGCCAATAGCCCTTAAAAGCGCCTTTGCGGGGCATTGCCCCAAATAAATCAGCTCTTTTACCTGTAAAAAAATACAAACACCCCCCAACAGTAAAACCCACCTCCCACACAACCAAACTCGACAAAAAAAACCTACCTAAAAAACCTAGGCTCCCCATTGCCCTTAAAAGGGCATTTGGATAGGCATTGCCCTTAAAAGGGCATTTAGCTCTTTTTCTGCCCAAACCCTAAGCTAAAATTACAACCCACCCAATAAATCCATCCTCAACGAAGCAGCAGAAGTCTTCAGCGAAGCCAGCAGAAGTCTTCATCCAAGTGGGCCGAAGTCTTTATCCAAGCCGGCAGAAGTCTTCATCCAGATGGCATCTTCTATCTTCATCCATCTGACGCGGAGTGGCTACCTCTTCAAAACATCCGGCACGGAGTATCCTCTTCTTCCGACGGCTCTTCTCGAATGAAGGTTCCTTTAAGTGACGTCATCCAAGATGGCGTCCCTTGAATTCCGATTGGCTGATAGAATTCTATCAGCCAATCTGAATTAAAGGTTAAAAAATTCTATTGGCTGATAGAATTCTATCAGTCAATCAGAATTCATGGGACGCCATCTTGGATGACGTCACTTAAAGGAACCATCATTCGAGAAGAGCCGTCGGAAGAAGAGTGTACTCTGCGCCAGATGTTTTGAAGATGGAGCCACTCCACGCCAGATGGATGAAGATAGAAGATGCCGTCTGGATGAAGACTTCTGCCGGCTTGGATGAAGGCTTCAGCCCGCTTGGATGAAGACTTCAGCCCGCTTGGATGAAGACTTCTGCCAGCTTCACTGAGGACTTTTGCCGCTTCGTTGAGGATGGATGTCGGGTCTTCAAAAACTGTAAGTGGATCTTCGGGGATTAGTGTTAGGTTTTTTTAAGGGTTTATTGGGTGAGTTTTATTTTTAGCTTAGGGTTTGGGCGGAAAAAGAGCTAAATGCCCTTTTAAGGGCAATGCCCATCCAAATGCCCTTTTCAGGGCAATGGGGAGCTTAGGTTTTTTAGGTAGGTTTTTATTTGGGGGGTTTGGTTGTGTGGGTGGGTTTTACTGTTGGGGGGTTTTTGTATTTTTTTTTACAGGTAAAAGAGCTGATTTCTTTGGGGCAATGCCCCACAAAAGGCCCTTTTAAGGCCTATTGACAGATTAGTTTAGGCTATGGGTTTTTTTATTTTGGGGGGGGGGTTTATTTTGATAGGGCTATTGGATTAGGTGTAATTAGTTTAAATATTTGATCATTTCTTTTTTATTTTGTTTAATTTAGTGTTTTTTTGTATTTTAGTTAATTGTATTTAATAAATGTAATTTATTTAATTGTAGTGTAAGGTTAGGTTTTAGTGTAACTCAGGTTAGGTTTTATTTTACAGGTAAATTTGTATTTATTTTAGCTATGTAGTTATTAAATAGTTAATCACTATTTACTAACTATTCTACCTAGTTATTCTAAAGTTAAAATAAAATAAACTTTGCTGTGAAAAAAAAAAAAACCTAAGCTAGCTACAATGTAACTATTAATTATATTGTAGCTAGCTTAGGGTTTATTTTACAGGTAAGTATTTAGTTTTAAATAGGAATTATTTAGTTATTAATAGTAGGTTTTATTTAGATTTATTTTAATTACAGTGTAGGTAGGTGGCGGCGATGTTGGGGGCGGCAGAATAGGGGTTAATAAGTGTAATGTAGGTGTTGGTGATGTCGGGGGCAGCAGATTAGGGGTGTTTAGACTCGGGGTTTATGTTAGGGTGTTAGGTGTAAACATAAATTTTGTTTCCCCATAGGAATCAATAGGGCTGCGTTACAGAGCTTTACGCTCCTTTATTGCAGGTGTTAGGCTTTTTTTTAGCCGGCTCTCCCCATTGATGTCTATGGGGAAATCGCGCACAAGCACGTAAAACCAGCTCAAAGCAGTGCTGGTATTGGAGTGCGGTATGGAGCTCAATTTTGCTCAACGCTCACATATTGCCTGCTAACGCAGGGTTTATGAAAACCTGTAATAGCAGCACTATAGGGAGGTGAGTAGTGACAATAACTTGCAAGTTAGTACCGAGCTGCTCTAACCGCAAAACTCGTAATCTAGCTGCCTATTCTTAAAAATCAAAAAAGTTCACCTTAAAAAAGCTCTAACTGACTTCAAAAGTGGTACTCACAGTTGTTGGATAATCTGACTACTCTTGATCCTCTTCTGCCACCTCCGCTCAATAATCTTCATCAACAATGGGGTCCTCTTCATCCAGGGTCCAGGCCCCGGGGCCCCTTCTTTGCAGCGGTGGAGGCGGACTTCAGCGGCCTCTTTCGTCACCTCCGCTCTGCTTTTTCTTTTCTTCAGATCTCTTCAGAGCACCCTCCTCTTCATGCAGTCTCCACGGCTCAATGAAATCCCGGAAATGCAGAACTACAATATATAGGGGTACCACTTAATCCTAATTGGCTGATTTTAAATCAGTCAATCCCAAGCTTCCGTGATTTCAGTATGCAGCAGCGACCGCATGAAGACCAGGGAGCCGAAGATCCAAAGATTGCGGAGCAGAGGTGGCGGAATCCGCCTCTGTGAAGAGGGGCCCCTGGAGCTTGGTTGAAGAGGGCCCTAATCGTTGATGAAGATTACAGAGTGGAGGCAGGGGAAGATGGGCCCCTGGTGCCAGGAACTGGTATAAAGAGAAGCTGGATTACCGAACGGTGAGTACCAGTTTTGAGGTTAGTTATGACTTTTTTGGGGCGTTTTTTTTTAACTTTTTATTTTCTAGAAATGTTTTTATTTTAGTTAGATTTTGTTATTTTAGGAGGTGGGGGGTTACTTGTATTTTGGGGGGGGGGGTTGTAAAAAAACTTTTTTAATAAAAAAAAGCCGCCCTAAGGGGAAACCAGATGTGCACTCCTTGCCCAGTGAGCTCACTGACGAAACCCACAGAAGGCTGAAACGATCATCAGGGGTTGAAACGATCATCATGTTCCTTGTTCAGAGGAGAATTGTCTGGTATTTCAGGGCTGGATTGACCTTACTTGACAGGATCAGACTTATCTATTTCAGGAAAGTTTTCTGTGAAAAGCAAAACTGGGCTAAAAGTGGCTGTTCCTAGGTGGTAACTAGCCTAGGAACAGCCTGTTTGTTTCTGGTAGAGCGCTTCTCTCTTTGTATGTATATATATATATATATATATATGTATCTATATATATACAGGGAGTGCAGAATTATTAGGCAAATGAGTATTTTGACCACATCATCCTCTTTATGCATGTTGTCTTACTCCAATCTGTATAGGCTCGAAAGCCTACTACCAATTAAGCATATTAGGTGATGTGCATCTCTGTAATGAGAAGGGGTGTGGTCTAATGACATCAACACCCTATATCAGGTGTGCATAATTATTAGGCAACTTCCTTTCCTTTGGCAAAATGGGTCAAAAGAAGGACTTGACAGGCTCAGAAAAGTCAAAAATAGTGAGATATCTTGCAGAGGGATGCAGCACTCTTAAAATTGCAAAGCTTCTGAAGCGTGATCATCGAACAATCAAGCGTTTCATTCAAAATAATCAACAGGGTCGCAAGAAGCGTGTGGAAAAACCAAGGTGCAAAATAACTGCCCATGAACTGAGAAAAGTCAAGCGTGCAGCTGCCAAGATGCCACTTGCCACCAGTTTGGCCATATTTCAGAGCTGCAACATCACTGGAGTGCCCAAAAGCACAAGGTGTGCAATACTCAGAGACATGGCCAAGGTAAGAAAGGCTGAAAGACGACCACCACTGAACAAGACACACAAGCTGAAACGTCAAGACTGGGCCAAGAAATATCTCAAGACTGATTTTTCTAAGGTTTTATGGACTGATGAAATGAGAGTGAGTCTTGATGGGCCAGATGGATGGGCCCGTGGCTGGATTGGTAAAGGGCAGAGAGCTCCAGTCCGACTCAGACGCCAGCAAGATGGAGGTGGAGTACTGGTTTGGGCTGGTATCATCAAAGATGAGCTTGTGGGGCCTTTTCGGGTTGAGGATGGAGTCAAGCTCAACTCCCAGTCCTACTGCCAGTTTCTGGAAGACACCTTCTTCAAGCAGTGGTACAGGAAGAAGTCTGCATCCTTCAAGAAAAACATGATTTTCATGCAGGACAATGCTCCATCACACGCGTCCAAGTACTCCACAGCGTGGCTGGCAAGAAAGGGTATAAAAGAAGAAAATCTAATGACATGGCCTCCATGTTCACCTGATCTGAACCCCATTGAGAACCTGTGGTCCATCATCAAATGTGAGATTTACAAGGAGGGAAAACAGTACACCTCTCTGAACAGTGTCTTGGAGGCTGTGGTTGCTGCTGCCCGCAATGTTGATGGTGAACAGATCAAAACACTGACAGAATCCATGGATGGCAGGCTTTTGAGTGTCCTTGCAAAGAAAGGTGGCTATATTGGTCACTGATTTGTTTTTGTTTTGTTTTCGAATGTCAGAAATGTATATTTGTGAATGTTGAGATGTTATATTGGTTTCACTGGTAAAAATAAATAATTGAAATGGGTATATATTTGTTTTTTGTTAAGTTGCCTAATAATTATGCACAGTAATAGTCACCTGCACACACAGATATCCCCCTAAAATAGCTATAACTAAAAACAAACTAAAAACTACTTCCAAAAATATTCAGCTTTGATATTAATGAGTTTTTTGGGTTCATTGAGAACATGGTTGTTGTTCAATAATAAAATTAATCCTCAAAAACACAACTTGCCTAATAATTCTGCACTCCCTGTATGTATATATATATATATATATATATATATATTCATATATATATATATATATATGTGTGTGTGTGTGTGTGTGTGTATTGGGTATACACTGCTGCCATATATATATATATATATATATATATATATATATATAATTATAGATTGATTGCTAGATATGGTAAATTGATAAATAGACTTTCTATATATATATATATATATATATATATATATATATATATATATATATATATATATATATATATATATATATATATATATTTAATATTGAATTAGTAACTTTTTCTATCCTGACAAGTAACTTGTACATATATTTGTTAATTTGTAGTTTAGGGAATTGTTCTGATTAACCAGTGAGAGTCTGTCCCACAGACAAGTTCTGCACATTCATAGTTATGGACAGCATTCCCTGCTGTTAGAGTTAGTCTAAAAATAAACAGTCATAACCTTTTTTCTTACAAAACATGGGCGCGATCCAATATAGATCGTAGTTTGCGGCGCAAGCGAGGGAACCCGTGTCGCCCGCAGTTTCAGCTCGCAACTCGAGCTATCCCATATACGGCGCCGTCAGATGCTAACGTGCCGTAAGTCGGATAAACCAGCGATGTCCAGAAATCTGCGCAAGTACAAATTTCTGGCGTCGCCAGTAACTTACGGCACGTTAGAAACTGCCGGCGCCTACAAAACCTGACTAAAGTCTAAATCACCCGCACTGTCTAACACGCCTCCCTAACATAGCCCGACACATCTAACCCTCTATCCGCTATCCCCCCCTCACTATCCTAACAATAAAATATGTATTAACCCCTAAACCGCCGCTCCCGGAGCCCGCCGCTACCTAATAAAGTTATTAACCCCTAAACCGCCACCAGCTATATTAAATCTATAACCCCCTAAAGTGAGCCCCTAACACCGCCGCCATCTACCTTACCTACCCCCTAAAGTGAGCCCCTACCCCGCCGCTATCTATTTTAAAATTATTAACCCCTAATCTAATCCCCCTACCCCGCCGCCATCTATATTAAATTGTTTCACCCCTAAAATACTAAACTATCCCTACCACTAAAGCTAAGTCTAACCCTACAAATAGCCCTGAAAAGGGCTTTTTGCGTGGCATTGCCCCAAAGTAACAGCTCTTTTGCCAGCCCTTAAAAGGGCTTTTTGCGGGGCATGCCCCAAAGAATTCAGCTCTTTTGCCAGCCCTTAAAAGGGCTTTTGGTGGGGCTTTGTCACAAAGTAAACTGCTCTTTTGCCTACAATCTACATCCCCCTACACCGCGGCCACCTATAATAAATGTATTAACCCCTAATCTAATCCCCCTACACCGCCGCCAGCTATATTAACTATATTAACCCTAATTATATTAGGGTTAATATAGTTATTATATTATATATATTAACTATATTAACCCTAATTATATTAGGGTTAATATAGTTAATATCGTTATTATATATATATATATATATATATATATATATATATATATATATAGTAGATAAATGATTCAAAGCACTCTCTGGACTTCTGACAACAAAGACAAAATTTATTGTGATAGTGACGTTTCGGGACCAGACCTGTCCCTTCTTCTGACAGTCAAACACTGCAAAACTCAAACTTAAATAGACCATACAGACCCTCCCCTATAATGCTACCAATCACAGGTAAGCGTGTGCAAAAGTAAAGACCACACCAACAATAAGGTGTGGACAAGTGATAGTGTATCATGTGTAATTATGAAAGTGTATACCATAGAAACAACTAAAAGATCATTATAAGTATAATCCTCGTGTATCCTCATAACCATTGATCATAATAATTGAATTATAAAATCGAATTAGTACAAATTAAGTGCAAATTTGCATACTACATATTAAAGATTCACCCCTTCAAAGTGCTCAAAATGGATTCAACCACTATTCAGTGGAACCACCCCTCTTCATTGATAGGTGAAAATCTACAATCACCATTCAACTATATACTACGTTTATATGTATCATCAAAACAAAAGACCAAGCTATTGTTTTGCTGTACCTTCACAGCACCTAAATGTGAGGAGTCACTAAACACCAAACACAAAACGATTTCTATAAAAGCACTATATACCTGCTTACGATCACATCGTAATCCAATGCTGCTGTAACCACTCAGTCACTGATCTCAGGTTCCGCCTGATCGATCATGTGCCACCACTAAGACGGGGAGGTAACAGAGCGAAGATTCTGCTCCAAAAGGAGGCTCGTTGGATTCATGAATTGGGAACATTGGTGCCCAGAGGCCTCAATATACAATCTGGTTGGCAAGCATTCTTGGGCTAATGGATCCAATCACCAAATGAGAGTCCTGATCCATTGTATATATGTTGAGGAGTGAAAATAATGTCCTAGTCATTTGTTGCCTCTTATTTAATTATATTTAGCTTCATCCATTTAGTCTATTAACAGCAATTGGGGCCATGTATGCATGGTTTATCCCATTGTTTAGGCAGTTTACAGTAGACAACTGTGCTTTTATTTTAATTTTAATTTTGTATGTGTAATATTTGTTTTTCTTATCTTTCATTTCACTATGTAACACTGAATATTTTCACTACACCACTTTTGTTCACACTTTTATATTGTGCAGAGCCTGATCAGTTGATATATTAGATTCACTCTCTTTAAGTGCTCAATTGTGTTTACTTATGTATTGGTCTACTTATGTATTGATGGCTTGATCCTTCACATTAATGGCTTCTCTTAGATTTGATAATGGATTTCCATGTGCTATATAGTGGCTTGCCTGTGGTCTCATATTCCGCTTAATTGCTAGGTGCGGGTAATTTTTAGGTAATTTTTAGGTGCTTATATCTCTTACTTTATATATAATTTTTGGTGGCGCTTTAATATCTGTTTGATATTACTTATCACTGTTTTAATGACGAGATTCTTTTTAGACTATAAAGGTTTGGGTATTTTAGAATATACATACACAAGTGTGTGTGTTTGGTTGTAGTTAATAAGGAAATTATGTCACTTTGTACCTCAGATCTCTGTAGTTGTAGCTAATATGTAAAATATGGGTTGGTGATGACAGCTCATATTATGAGCACTTAATGTGTGGTTTTGAGTAATAACCTAGGGATTTGATCTGTTGAGGGTTTGTTTGTTTTGGTTTGACGACAGTGAGGCCTGCGATGATGGCTATTGACCTATGAGAACGTGAGGGGTGTGGCCGCAATTGTCAGGATGACAGTTGCCTTTGGCTGCGATCTGACCGTACGGCCTGTATTGTAATGAATATTCTATGGGATATGCGCTACTAGAGTGCACTTGATCTCGAGCTCAGATGATAACATTTGACCTATGCGATCTGGAGGGATGTGCTCGTGGACGACTGACCCGAGTTGCGATCAGATTACACAGGGCACACTTGTATTATGTGGGAAAGAGGCGACTTGTAATCGGTGCGCTCCTTGTGTTCTGGCTATTTGAACAAATAAGGAACTATCAGCTTTTGTCTGTTTGTCTATTTTCCATCATGTAATGAGGTAGAGAGGGGTGTGTATTCCTGACCTATGAGAGTAGGAGGTGTGTCTAGTAGTGTTATGACAGCAGCATTTGGTTACGATATGATCGCAAGCAGGTATAAAGTGCTTTTATAGAAATCGTCTTGTGTTTTCTGTTTAGTGATACCTCACATTTAGGTGCTGTTAAGGTACAGCAATAAAAAATAGCTTGGCTTTTTGTTTTGATGATCCAAATAAATGTAGTATACAGGTGAATGGTGGTTGTAGATTTACACCTATGAGAGGAGGAGGTGTGTCAAGGAGTGTTATGACAGCAGCATTGGATTACGATGTGATCGTAAGCAGGTATATAGTGCTTTTATAGAAATCGTTTTGTGTTTGGTGTTTAGTGACTCCTCACATTTAGGTGCTGTGAAGGTACAGCAAAACAATAGCTTGGTCTTTTGTTTTGATGATACATATAAACGTAGTATATAGTTGAATGGTGATTGTAGATTTTCACCTATCAATGAAGAGGGGTGGTTCCACTGAATAGTGGTTGAATCCATTTTGAGCACTTTGAAGGGGTGAATCTTTAATATGTAGTATGCAAATTTGCACTTAATTTGTACTAATTCGATTTTATAATTCAATTATTATGATCAATGGTTATGAGGATACACGAGGATTATACTTATAATGATCTTTTAGTTGTTTCTATGGTATACACTTTCATAATTACACATGATACACTATCACTTGTCCACACCTTATTGTTGGTGTGGTCTTTACTTTTGCACACGCTTACCTGTGATTGGTAGCATTATAGGGGAGGGTCTGTATGGTCTATTTAAGTTTGAGTTTTGCAGTGTTTGATTGTCAGAAGAAGGGACAGGTCTGGTCCCGAAACGTCACTATCACAATAAATTTTGTCTTTGTTGTCAGAAGTCCAGAGAGTGCTTTGAATCATTTATCTACTACATACTCCTGAGAGCACCCTGGCAGTTGTGGAGATTTGGTGAGAGTGCAGATACTGAATTTTGCTATATATATATATATATATATATATATATATATATATATATATATATATATATATATTAAGTATAATAACCCTATCTAACTCTAACATCCTAACTAAACTCGAATTAAAATAAATCTAATATTAATATTATTAATTAAAATATTCCTATTTAAATCTAAATACTTACCTACAAAATAAACCCTAAGATAGCTACAATATAATTAATAGTTACACTGTAGCTATGTTAGGGTTTATATTTATTTTACAGGTAAATTGTTAATTCTTTTAACTAGGTATAATAGCTATTAAATAGTTATTACCTATTTAATAGCTACCTAGTTAAAATAATTACCCAATTACCTGTAAAATAAATCCTATCCTAAGTTACAAATACACCTACACTATCAATAAATTAAATAAACTACAAATATCTATCTAAAAATACAATTAAATAAACTAAACTAAATTACAAAAAAAACCACTAAATTACAAAAAATAAAAAAAAGATTACAAGATTTTTAAGCTAATTACGCCTATTCTAAGCCCCCTAATAAAATAATAAACCCCAAAATAAAAAAAATTCCCTACCCTATTCTAAATTAAAAATAGTTCAAAGCTCTTTTACCTTACCAGCCCTTAAAAGGGCCTTTTGTGGGGGCATGCCCCAAAGAAAACTGCTCTTTTGCCTGAAAAAAAAACACAATACCACCCCCCAACATTACAACCCACCACCCACATACCCCTAATCTAACCCAAACCCCCCTAAATAAACCTAACACTACCCCCCTGAAGATCTCCCTACCTTGTATTCACCCCGCCGGGCAGAACTCTTCATCCGATCCGGGCGATGTCCAATCAAGCGGCAAAGAAGAATTCTTCATCCCGGTGATGTCTTTCTCCAAGTGGCAGCAAAGTCTTCTTCCATCGGGCAGCATCTTCCATTAAGCGGCATCTTCAATCTTCATTCTTCGCTCCTCCAACGCGGAGCATCCATCCCGGCCGACGACTGAACGACGAATGAGGTACCTTTAAATGACGTCATCCAAGATGGCGTCCGTCGAATTCCGATTGGCTGATAGGATTCTATCAGCCAATCGGAATTAAGGTAGAAAAATCTGATTGGCTGATTGAATCAGCCAATCAGATTCAAGTTCAAAGTTCAAGCTTTATTGGACATCGCCCGGATCGGATGAAGAGTTCTGCCCGGCGGGGTGAATACAAGGTAGGGAGATCTTCAGGGGGGTAGAGTTAGGTTTATTTAAGGGGGGTTTGGGTTAGATTAGGGGTATGTGTGTGGTGGGTTGTAATGTTTGGGGGTGGTATTGTGTTTTTTTTTTCAGGCAAAAGAGCAGTTTTCTTTGGGGCATGCCCCCACAAAAGGCCCTTTTAAGGGCTGGTAAGGTAAAAGAGCTTTGAACTATTTTTAATTTAGAATAGGGTAGGGAATTTTTTTTATTTTGGGGGTTTATTATTTTATTAGGGGGCTTAGAATAGGTGTAATTAGCTTAAAAATCTTGTAGTCTTTTTTTTATTTTTTGTAATTTAGTGTTTGTTTTTTTTTTGTAATTTAGTTTAGTTTATTTAATTGTATTTTTAGATAGATATTTGTAGTTTATTTAATTTATTGATAGTGTAGGTGTATTTGTAACTTAGGTTAGGATTTATTTTACAGGTAATTGGGTAATTATTTTAACTAGGTAGCTATTAAATAGGTAATAACTATTTAATAGCTATTATACCTAGTTAAAATAATTAACAAATTACCTGTAAAATAAATATAAACCCTAACATAGCTACAATGTAATTATTAATTATATTGTAGCTATTTTACGGCTAGATTTGGAGTTTTGTCGGTAACGACCCGAAAAACTAACGCCGGCTTTTTTCTGGCCGCACCATAAAAATAACTCTGGAATTGAGAGTCCACATAAAGGCTGCGTTAGGCTCCAAAAAAGGAGCGTAGAGCATTTTTAACGCAGCTTCAACTCTCAATACCAGAGTTGCTTACGCAAGCGGCCAGCCTAAAAAACGTGCTCGTGCACGATTCCCCCATAGGAAACAATGGGGCTGTTTGAGCTGAAAAAAAACCTAACACCTGCAAAAAAGCCGCGTTCAGCTCTTAACGCAGCCCCATTATTTGCTATGGGGAAACACTTCCTACGTCTGCACCTAACACCCTAACATGTACCCCGAGTCTAAACACCCCTAACCTTACACTTATTAACCCCTAATCTGCCGCCCCACACCTGCATTTTATTTTTAACCCCTAATCTGCCGCTCCGTAAACCGCCGCTACTTACATTATCCCTATGTACCCCTAATCTGCTGCCCCTAACACCGCCGACCCCTATATTATATTTATTTTAACCCCTAATCTGCCCCCCTCAACGTCGCCTCCAACTGCCTACACTTATTAACCCCTAATCTGCCGACCGCAAAGCGCCGCCACCTACGTTATCCTTATGTACCCCTAATCTGCTGCCCCTAACACCGCCGACCCCTATATTATATTTATTAACCCCTAATCTGCCCCCCTCAACGTCGCCTCAACCTGCCTAAACTTATTAACCCCTAATCTGCCGAGCGGACCTGAGCACTACTATAATAAAGTTATTAACCCCTAATCCGCCTCACTAACCCTATAATAAATAGTATTAACCCCTAATCTGCCCTCCCTAACATCGCCGACACCTAACTTCAATTATTAACCCCTAATCTGCCGACTGGAGCTCACCGCTACTCTAATAAATGTATTAACCCCTAAAGCTAAGTCTAACCCTAACACTAACACCCCCCTAAATTAAATATAATTTAAATCTAACGAAATTAATTAACTCTTATTAAATAAATTATTCCTATTTAAAGCTAAATACTTACCTGTAAAATAAATCCTAATATAGCAACAATATAATTTATAATTATATTATAGCTATTTTAGGATTAATATTTATTTTACAGGTAACTTTGTATTTATTTTAACCAGGTACAATAGCTATTAAATAGTTAAGAACTATTTAATAGCTAAAATAGTTCAAATAATTACAAATTTACCTGTAAAAGAAATCCTAACCTAAGTTACAATTAAACCTAACACTAGACTATCAATAAATTAATTAAATAAACTACCTACAATTACCTACAATTAACCTAACACTACACTATCAATAAATTAATTAAATACAATTGCTACAAATAAATACAATTAAATAAACTAGCTAAAGTACAAAAAATAAAAAAGAACTAAGTTACAAAAAATAAAAAAATATTTACAAACATAAGAAAAATATTACAACAATTTTAAACTAATTACACCTACTCTAAGCCCCCTAATAAAATAACAAAGCCCCCCAAAATAAAAAAATGCCCTACCCTATTCTAAATTACTAAAGTTCAAAGCTCTTTTACCTTACCAGCCCTGAACAGGGCCCTTTGCGGGGCATGCCCCAAGAAATACAGCTCTTTTGCCTGTAAAAGAAAACATACAATACCCAAGCCCCCCAACATTACAACCCACCACCCACATACCCCTAATCTAACCCAAACCCCCCTTAAATAAACCTAACACTAAGCCCCTGAAGATCATCCTACCTTGTCTTCACCTCACCGGGTATCACACCGATCCGTCCAGAAGAGCTCCTCCGATGTCCTGATCCAAGCCCAAGCGGGGGGCTGAAGAGGTCCATGATCCGGCTGAAGTCTTCATCCAAGCGGGGCAGAAGAGGTCTTCCATCCGATTGAAGTCTTCATCCAAGCGGCATCCATCCGGAGCGAAGCGGCAGCATCCTGAAGACCTCCACCGCGGAACATCCATCCTGGCTGACGACTGAACGACGAATGACGGTTCCTTTAAATGACGTCATCCAAGATGGCGTCCCTCGAATTCCGATTGGCTGATAGGATTCTATCAGCCAATCGGAATTAAGGTAGGAATATTCTGATTGGCAGATGGAATCAGCCAATCAGAATCAAGTTCAATCCGATTGGCTGATCCAATCAGCCAATCAGATTGAGCTTGCATTCTATTGGCTGATCAGAA
This sequence comes from Bombina bombina, assembly GCF_027579735.1. Taxonomy (NCBI): domain Eukaryota; kingdom Metazoa; phylum Chordata; class Amphibia; order Anura; family Bombinatoridae; genus Bombina; species Bombina bombina. Next base: position 610,495,457 of record NC_069503.1, on the reverse strand, counting down.
CAGCCAATAGAATGCGAGCTCAATCTGATTGGCTTAGGTTTATTTAAGGGGGGTTTTGGTTAGATTAGGGGTATGTGGGTGGTGGGTTGTAATGTTGGGGGGCTTGGGTATTGTATGTTTTTTTTTACAGGCAAAAGAGCTGTATTTCTTGGGGCATGCCCCGCAAAGGGCCCTGTTCAGGGCTGGTAAGGTAAAAGAGCTTTGAACTTTAGTAATTTAGAATAGGGTAGGGCATTTTTTTATTTTGGGGGGCTTTGTTATTTTATTAGGGGGCTTAGAGTAGGTGTAATTAGTTTAAAATTGTTGTAATATTTTTCTTATGTTTGTAAATATTTTTTTATTTTTTGTAACTTAGTTCTTTTTTATTTTTTGTACTTTAGCTAGTTTATTTAATTGTATTTAATTAATTATGTAGCAATTGTATTTAATTAATTTATTGATAGTGTAGTGTTAGTTTAATTGTAGGTAATTGTAGGTAGTTTATTTAATTAATTTATTGATAGTCTAGTGTTAGGTTTAATTGTAACTTAGGTTAGGATTTCTTTTACAGGTAAATTTGTAATTATTTTAACTATTTTAGCTATTAAATAGTTCTTAACTATTTAATAGCTATTGTACCTGGTTAAAATAAATACAAAGTTACCTGTAAAATAAATATTAATCCTAAAATAGCTATAATATAATTATAATTTATATTGTAGCTATATTAGGATTTATTTTACAGGTAAGTATTTAGCTTTAAATAGGAATAATTTATTTAATAAGAGTTAATTAATTTCGTTAGATTTAAATTATATTTAAATTAGGGGGGTGTTAGTGTTAGGGTTTGACTTAGCTTTAGGGGTTAATACATTTATTAGAATAGCGGTGAGCTCCGGTCGGCAGATTAGGGGTTAATAAGTGTAGGTAGGTGGAGGCGACATTGTGGGGGGCAGGTTAGGGGTTAATAAATATAATACAGGGGTCGGCGGTGTTAGGGGCAGCAGATTAGGGGTACATAAGGATAACGTAGGTGGCGGTCGGCAGATTAGGGGTTAAAAAAAATGTATTCGAGTGTCGGCGATGTGGGGGGACCTCGGTTTAGGGGTACATAGGTAGTTTATGGTTGTTAGTGTACTTTAGAGTACAGTAGTTAAGAGCTTTATGAACCGGCGTTAGCCCAGAAAGCTCTTAACTACTGACTTTTTTCCTGCGGCTGGAGTTTTGTCGTTAGATGTCTAACGCTCACTTCAGAAACGACTCTAAATACCGGAGTTAGAAAGATCCCATTGAAAAGATAGGATACGCAATTTACGTAAGGGGATCTGCGGTATGGAAAAGTCGCAGCTGAAAAGTGAGCGTTAGACCCTATTTTGAGTGACTCCAAATACCGGCGGTAGCCTAAAACCAGCGTTAGGAGCCTCTAACGCTGGTTTTCACGGCTAACGCCAAACTCCAAATCTAGGTGTTAGGGTTTATTTTATAGGTAAGTATTTAGATTTAAATAGGAATATTTTAGTTTATAATATAAATTAGATTTATTTAATAAGAATTTAGTTAGGGGTGTTAGGGTTAGATAGAGTTAATATAGTTAATATAAATACTATATTAACTATATTAACTATATTAACCCTAATATAATTAGGGTTAATATAGTTAATATATATAATGTAATATACTATAATATACTTAGGGTTAATATAGATAATATAGCTGGCGGCGGGGTAGGTAGATTAAATTAGGGGTTAATAATTTTAATATAGATGGCGGCGGTGTAAGGGGCTTATATTAGGGGTTAATACCATTAATATAGGTGCGGCGGTGTAGGGAGGGCAGGTTATAGGGCAAAAGAGCTGTTAACTTTGCGGCAAAGCCCCGCAAAAGGCTCTTTTAAGGGCTGGTAATAGAGTTTATTACTTTATGGATATTAGATTAGGGGTTAATAATATTAATATAGCTGGCGGCGGTGTAAGGGGTCAGATTAGGGGATAGATCAGTTAGATGGTGGCGGTTTTAGGGGCTCACAGTAGGGGATAGATCAGTTAGATGGTGGCGGTTTTAGGGGCTCACAGTAGGGTGTTAGTTTATGTAGATGGCGGGATTTAGGGGTTAAATACTTTATTAGGGATTGAGGCGGGGGATCGCGGTTGACAGGTAGATAGACATTGCGCATGCTTTAGGTGTTAGGTTTATTTTAGCAGATCGCGGTTGACAGTTAGATAGACATTGCGCATGCGTTAGGTGTTAGGTTTTATTTAGCAGATCGCAGTTGACAGGTAGATAGACATTGCGCATGCGTTAGGTGTTAGGTTTATTTAGCAGCCAGTTTAGGGAGTTGCGGGGCTCCAATACTCAGCGTAAGGCTTCTTACGGCTGCTTTTTGTGGCGAGGTGAAAATGGAGTAAGATTTCTCCATTTTCGCCACGTAAGTCCTTACGCTGTATATTGGATACCAAACTGCGCGGGTTTGGTATACCTGCCTATGGCCCAAAAAACTACGGGCGACGGCAGAAATATACGCGCGTAACTTCTAGGTTACGCTGTATATAGGATACCAAACCCGTGCAAATATTGGCGTCGCCAGCTTTTGCGGGCGACGATTTTTATCGGATCGACCCCCATATTTTAAAATGTTTAGTTAGCGGTTTTTTTTTTCATGTGCATGATGAATATTAGAATATTAGCTGTGTGTAATATTCCATTAAAGTTAATTTAAAGATTCCTAAAAGTGGATATCTAAGTAATATCCAGAAAAAGTTCCTTGCACTGAACACATAGAAGTAAAAAATACATTAATACAAAATGTATCAATAAAGAACAAAAAAAAGTTATCTGAAAGAAGATGTTATAAGGACATTAACTAAGAAAAAAATTACATTAAACTTCAGGTAGTTAGCAAGTACTTGCCTACTGTTCTTAAACTCCCATTATAATAATTAACTTGGACAACCTATTACAAGCAAAACATTGGCCTGAAGCACATATATCATTAGGTCATACATTTTCTGGATCCAATTAGGAGTTGCTAAGTGTAACAGAGCATAGTGTTAGACTCCTGTAAGACTTCACGTGTATTTTCACATGTGGGTTTTTTTTCATATGACTTGAAACAGTGAGCTGGCATGGCTGGTTAATTTCAAAATGTCTAGCTCTGGTTACAGAGTGGTGACAGGGCTCATCATAGGGATTTATAGGTACACTTTGGAACCCTTGGCTAACAAATTAGAGCATTTTCCTTTTTTGTATGCAGCTCAGGCTGTAAATCAAGCAAGCTGCTTTACAATAGTCCATTGTAAACTGACGAGACTTCAAATTGCAGCATTGGTTTTTAATAAGATTAGGTGCTATACAAATCATTGTATTTAACCTCTGATGTGGGTATATTAAATAGTTTATGCAGGTGCTGTCATTTAATTTTCTTTTTCTTTTCCTTTTTTTCTTTTTTTGCTTAATAACTTTTGGCTGTGTTATGATACTGTATAAATTATATTGGCCTTCAACATTACTTCATTGACAATATGATTCTTTTTTTTTCTTTCTTTCTTTCTTTCTTTCTTTCTTTCTTTCTTTCTTTCTTTCTTTCTTTCTTTCTTTCTTTCTTTCTTTCTTTCTTTCTTTCTTTCTTTCTTTCTTTCTTTCTTTCTATTAGTTTGGTAATTCATATGGAACTCAGAGCATGACTTCATCAGCAGTATGACCTATGTTTGTTTTCATAGTTGATTTACAGATGTTGTCTACAATGCTAAGACCACTGATGCAAGAAGACACGTCTTAACAAAAAATCTTGGAAATTTCTAGACGCATTTGTGTAAAACTTTTTACATAATAAGAATGCAATCTTGCATTCTTCCTGGTTTAATACAAATAAACTTGTTTTACAATTAAAATATGAGCAGCAGAATCCAAATTTATTATTGTAATTCACTTTAGTAACCTCCATTCTAATGCATTTGACTCTCATTATAAATATTAAAGTGATGGTAAAGTTTTGCCTCACCGATCATTCAAGCAGGTAAACTTTCCTTCAATAACTTACATCGCTGTTTTTATAATAAAAAAAAAGTGTTGTAAACTATTTTTTAACATTTTTAATTATAGTATTCACCGCACCTCACTCCGCACTCCCTAGACTTCCTGGTCTAATGCTGTATTCTGATGTAGAGAGCAGTCCCACACGCTCTCTACATTAGCAACCAGGCTTGTTCCCTATGTGAAACCAGGTTTGTTGCCTATGTAATAATTGCATTATTTGACCCTCCATAGCGCTGCCATTACAAGTTTTGGAAAAGCCGCCTTGTGCGTGCGATATGGTGATGATAAGTTCCTTACCGCACAAAAGCAAAGGGCTGCTTTGATGTGCTCATACACGCTTTCCCCATAGACATCAATGGGGAGAGAGTGTAAGAAAAAAAACTAACACCTGCGATCGCAGAATGAAAAGCTACGTAACGCAACTTGATTGATGTCTATGGGGAAAAAAAGTTAAATTTTAACCTAACACCCTAACATAAACCCCAAGTCTAAACACCCCTAATCTGCTGCCCCTGACATCACCGACACCTACATAATGTTATTAACCCCTAATCTGCCGCTCCCGACAGCATCGCCACTAATACATTTTAGTAACCCCTATTCCGCCATTCCCCGACATTTCTGCCACTATAATAAAGATATTAACCCCTATTCCCCTGCACCCCAACATCGCCCACACTATAATAATGATATTAACCCCTATTCCGCAGCTCCCCGACATCGCCGCCACTAAATAAAGTTATTAACCCCTACCCCAGCCAATAGGATGAGAAATACTGAAATTCTATTGGCTGATTTGAATAGCCAATAGAATTTCAGTAGCTCTCATCCTATTGACTGATTTGAACAGCCAATATTATTATTATTTATTATCGGTTATTTGTAGAGCGCCAGCAGATTCCGCAGCGCTATAAACAAAGGGGGAGTACAACAAAACAATTATAGGGTAGAGGGCCCTGCCAAGAGTTGCACTGTTGTAGTCTTAAGATGGTGATCTACAAACAGCTAGACTTTTAGGCTTACATGCTAAGAGGGTTCAGGGGATTGCAGTGGAGGAGATGAACTGGTATTAGGAAAGGTTAGCGTAGGTTGTATGCGTCCCTGAACAGTAGAGTCTTTAGGGAGCACTTGAAGCTTTTAAAAATAGAAGAGAGTCTTGTGGAGCGAGGCAGAGAGTTCCACAATATGGGAACCAGTCTGGAGAAGTCCTGTAAATGGGAGTGTGATGAGGTGACAAGAGAGGAGGAGAGTAGGAGGTCATGAGCAGAGCGAAGGGGACGGGAGGGAGAGTATCTGGAGACAAGGTCTGAGATGTAGGGGGGAGCAGTGCAGTTGAGGGCTTTGTATGTCAGAGTGAGAGTTTTGTGTTTGATCCTAGAGGCAAGAGGAAGCCAGTAAAGGGATTGGCAGAGAGGCGCAGCAGATGAAGAGCGACGTGTAAGGAAGATGAGTCTGGCAGAGGCATTCATTATGGATTGTAAAGGAGCTAGGCGGTAGGTGGGGAGACCAGCGAGGACAGAGTTGCAATAATCAAGGCGGGAACGAATGAGAGAGTGGATTAAAATCTTAGTTGTGTCTTATGTAAGGAAGTGTCTAATTTTAGAGATGTTTTAAAGGTGGAAGCGGCAGGCTGTAGCCAAGGACTGAATGTGAGGAGTGAAGGAAAGATCTGAGTCAAATGTGACCCCAAGACATCAGGCATGCGGGGTAGAGGTAATGATGGAGTTGTCGACAGTTATAGAGATATTGGGGGTGGAGATTTTGGAAGAAGGGGGGAAAATGAGGAGCTCAGTTTTGGAGATATTTAGCTTGAGGTAGTGAGAGGACATCCAGGAAGAGATGTGAGAAAGACAGTTAGTGACACGGGTTAGCAAGGAAGGAGATAGTTCTGGTGCAGAGAAGTAGATTTGGGTGTCATCAGCATACAAATGATATTGGAAACCGTGGGACTTAATTAGGGAACCTAGTGATGACGTATAGATTGAGAAGAGAAGGGGACCGAGGACAGAGCCTTGCAGTACTCTGACAGAAAGTGGTGACGGGGCAGAGGAGGCCCCAGAGAAGGCTACACTGAAGGTACGGTTTGACAGGTAGGAAGAGAGCCACGAAAGGGCTGTGTCACAGATGCTGAAGGATTGGAGGGTTTGGAGCAAAAGAGGGTGGTCGACAGTGTCAAAGGCTGCGGACAGATCAAGGAGGATAAGCAGAGAGAAGTGGACTTTTGATTTAGCTGTAAGAAGGTCGTTGGTGACTTTAACAATAGCTGTCTCTGTGGAGTGATAGGGACGAAATCCAGATTGCAGCGGGTCAAGAAGGGAGTTTAACGTAAGGAAATGGGATAGGCGTGCATATACTAGTTTTTCGAGAAGCTTTGAAGCAAGAGGGAGGAGGGAAATTGGGCGGTAGTTGGATGGGGAGGTAGGATCAAGGGAAGGTTTTTTGAGGATAGATGTGACCAGCGCATGTTTCATCGATGAGGGAAATTTACCAGTGCTGAGGGAGAGGTTGAAAATGTGTGTTAGTATAGGGGTAAGGGTAGCAGAGAGAGAGGGGAGCAGCTGTGAGGGGATAGGGTAAAGGGGACAGGTAGTGAGGTTAGAGCGCAGTATAAGTGCTGAAACTTCGTCCTCCGTAACAGGGGAGAATAAACTAAGTTTCAGGTTATGAGGGTAGTGGTTGAGTGAGAGTATTTGAGGGGGGGAGAGAATGGAATTGTGTTGAGAGCTGATTTCATGTCTGATGGAATCAATTTTGTTAATGAAGTGACTGGCAAAGTCTTGAGCTGACAGAGAAGTTGTATTAGGAAGTGGGGGAGGGTGGAGGAGAGTATTGAAAGTGGAGAACAGACGTTTTGGGTTTGAAGAAAGATTAGAGATAAGAGTAGAGAAGTAGTGTTGCTTGTGGAGATTAAGGGCAGAGTAGTAGGAGTTCAAGATGAATTTGTAATGAAGAAAATCAGCTGAACTCTGTGATTTTCTCCAATGCCGTTCAGCAGTAAGGGAACATCTGCGTAGGTACCAGAGGAGTATGCCAGGGCAGGGGATGAGTGTGTGATTTCCGAGCAGTGGTAAGAGGGGCGAGATTGTCAAGGACGGATATAAGGGTGGAATTATAGTGGCAGATAGATTGTTCAGGGCAGGAAAAGGCGGAGAAGGATGAGAGGAGCGGTTGAAGGGAATTAGCAAGTTGTTGCTGATCTAAAGACCTAATGCTTCTGTGAAGTTTGGTGTGAGGAGTAGAAGGTGGGAGAGTCGTAGGAAGGGATGATATGTTGCAGGTAAGGAGATGGTGGTGAGAAAGAGGAAAAGGGGAGTTTGAGAAGTTTGAGAGAGTGCATCGATAGCTAAAGATCAGGGCAAGGGAGTGACCGTCTTTATGAGTGGGAGAATCAGTCCATTGAGACAGACCGAAAGAGGAAGTGAGTTGCAGAAGTTGTTTAGCATATGAGGCAGTGGGATTGTTAAGGGGGATGTTGAAGTCGCCAAGAATGAGGGCAGGGGTGTCTGAGGAAAGGAAGTAGGGTAGCCAGGCAGCCAAGTGATCTAGAAATTGAGTTGCGGAGCCAGGGGGTCAGTATATGACTGCAACACATACAGAGAGAGGGGAGAATAAGCGAATCATGTGGGATTTCGAATGAGGGAAAAGTGAGGGAAGAGATAGGGTGTATTTGTTGAAAGGTGCAACGAGAGGAAAGTAAAATACCTACACCACCTCCTTGTCTATTACCAGACCTAGGAGTGTGGCTGAAGTGGAGACCCCCATGTGACAGAGCAGCAGTGGATGCTGTGTCTAGGGGAGAGAGCCAGGTTTCTGTTAGGGCCAGAAGGTTGAGGGAGTGGGAGATGAAGAGGTCATGTATAGAAGTGAGTTTGTTGCAAACAGAGAGAGAGTTCCAGAGTGCACAAGTGAAAGGGGTAGTGGCTATAGATGCAAGAGGAATGTGAGTAAGGTGTGCAGAGTTTTGTTTTCTGAGTCTATGGGATGATACACATGGATGTGCACGGCTTGTCAGTGGTTGGGGACCAGGATTAGGGGAGATGTCACCAGCAGTAAGTAGAAGCAAGAGGGAGAGTGACATGAGATGAGATACAGATTTGCAGTAGTGAGACAATAGGATTTCAATAGCTCTCATTCTATTGGCTGATTTGAATTTCGAAAATCAAATCAGCCAATAGGAATGAAAGGGATGCCATTTTGAAAAGGCTCCATTGCATTGAAGATTCAGTATACAGCGGCGACCGTATGAAGAGGATGCTCCACGCCAGTTGTCTTTAGGATGGACCCGCTCCACGCCGCCAGGATGAAGATAGAAGATTCCGCCTGGATGTAATTAGAAGACGCGGCGTGGATGGATGAAGACCTCGCGACCTGGATGAAGACTTCTTGCTGACTGGATGTCCGAACTTCAGAAACTCTAAGTGGATCGTCGGGGGTTAGTGTTAGGTTTTTTTAAACTTTTTTTGGGTGGATTTTTTTTTTAGATTAGGGTTTGGGCGTTCTAAAAAGAGCTAAATGCCCTTTTCAGGGCAAGAAAAAGAGCTGAATGACCTTTTAAGGACAATCCCTATACAAATGCCCCTTTAAGAACAATGGGTAGCTTAGGTTTTTGTTAAAGTTAGGTTTTTTATTTGGGGGGTTGGTTGGGTGGTGGGTTTTACTGTTGGTGGGATCTTTGTATTTTTTTCAGTTAAAAGAGCTGATTTCTTTATGGCAATGCCCTTCAAAAGGCCCTTTTGTAGGCTAGGGTTTTTTATTTTGGGGGGCCTTTTTTATTTTTTATAGAGCTATTAGATTAGGTGTAATTGTTTTTATTTTAGGTAATTTCATTTGTTATTTTTCAAAATTTAGTGTTTATTATTTTCTGTAATTTAGTATTTTTTTATTTTTTGTAATTTAGTATTTTTTAATTTTTTTAATTGTAGATTTATTTATTTTTAATAGTGTTAGGTTTTTTAATGTGTAATTTAATTTATTAAATTAATAGTTATTTTATTTTTAGTATAATAGTAATGTTAGTTTAATTTATAGTTTAAACTTAGGTTTTTTGAATTTCCCAGGTAAGTTTTCATTTATTTTAAGATAGGGATCTTGTAATTTTAATTTAAAGTTAAGAGGTTGTTAGGTTTAGGGGTTAATAGCTTCATTTAGTTTTTTTTGCGATGTGGGGGGCTGTCGGTTTAGGGGTTAATAGGTTTATTTAGTGGCAGTGATGTGGGAGGCCAGAGGTTTAGGGGTTAATACCTTTATTTAGTGGAGACGATGTCGGGGAGTGGCGGAATAGGGGTTAATATTATCTTTATTATAGTGTCGGCGTTGTTGGAGTACAGGGGAATAAGGGTTAATAACTTTATTATAGTGGTGACGATGTCGGGGAGCGGCGGAATAGGGGTTAATAAATTTTATTAGTGGTGGTGATGTTGGGAGTGGCAGATTAGGGGTTAATAACTTTAATATAGTGTTTGCAGTGCGGGAGGGCCTTGGTTTAGGGGTTAATAGGTAGTTTATGAGGGTTAGTGTACTTTGTAACAGTTTAGTTATGAGTTTTGTGTAACAGTTTTGTGGCGCCAAACTCATAACTACTGGTCTCAGATTGCGGAACGGATAATGTCGGTATAGGCGGGAACGCAAGCTTTTTAGCCCCACCGCAAAACTTGTAATGGCAGCACTATGGAAATCCCACACAAAAACATAATTTTTTTTTTTTTTATAATTCTTTATTTATATATCCAGCACTGAATAAGGCAACAAATGATATGTACAACAAAATTTGCAAGATATGATGACAATAAATGCTACCAAAGACAGTACTGTATTTTTCCTATAATCTATTAACATCGCTACTCCAGACATTACTTGTCTTCTCTCTCTCCTCATCTAACCTCTCATATCTAGTCACCCTATCTGGTAAGACAACAGATAACAGTATAGCTTGCATAACATGTTAGATCCGATCAAAAGATCTCTAAGAGTCTCACGTGGTTTTGTAGTTCTTTGCAATCAGCAAGTCATTGCAACTCTATTATGAGTGAGTCCTTCATTCGATGTTGGGTTTCATGTGTCAAGATATTAATTTCCCCTCCTCCCCGTCCATCTCTGTTTCCTATTTTCTCCTAACTTGACCCAGGGCGCCCCCCCAGGGTCCCATTCTTGTCTCTCATCTTTTAGTCTCTTCATTGGTTCGGTATCTTTGTAATTGGGAAGTCTAGAAAATGTTCCATTTGCCTCGTAATTGGGCTTCCAGGACAACCTCTGAATTTTTGAGTGGGTACAGAATTTGTCTCTGATGTGTTAAGTCTAAGGTGTGAATCAGGGGTTCCCACTTGTTGAGAAAATGTTTGGTTCGTTTTATGATGTCACCCTGTGTGTCTACTTGTTCCCGAATCATTTGCTGTTGTAACTCTAGTTTGAGATGTGTTAGTGTTGGCGGGTCAGGTTCCATCCACTTCTTGAGGATGAGCTTTCTGGCAAGCAGTATAACATTATGAACAAATGCCATGTGTTTGTTTGTGTCCGACTGTGTGTGGAGGAATATCACCACTTGCATGTTTAGATCTATACTCCCTCCCGTAACTCTCATTGCCCATTTGAGTGCCATGTTCCAGAATCTCGTGAGTTTTGGGCATTGCCAAATCATGTGGAGAATGTTGGGGTTTGCGTGCGCACATTTTGGGCAGAGTCCCGAAGTCTCCGGGCTCCATTTGTGGAACATCTTTGGTGTTATGTATGCATTATGTAATAATTTTGTATGTGATTCCCGGATGTCATTTGATAATGAGGCCTTCCTCACCTTTAAAACACTCTGTTCAATGATTTGGTCTGTAACTAGATTTGGAGTGCAAGTGTTCCATTTATGTTGAATTTGATCTCTCGCAGCCTTATTTGTCAGCGTTTGAAGTGCTTTGTATGTATGTGAGATTGAGGTCAGTCCTCCCTTTGTCAGAGTCAGTAGCTTGTATATTTCACAGTTGGCGTCCGGCATGTCTCCCATCCCCAGCATGCTTTGAACGTAGTGTCTTGTCTGTAGGAATGCGAAGTGGTGTTTGTGAGGTAGATTAAATTCTAATTGTAATTCGGCGAACGTTTTAACTGCTTTTTGGTCTGGCGTCAGGACTTGTCTGATAATAGTCAGTCCCTTTGTTTCCCATTGTCTGAAAGGTAATGTGGTGAAACCCGCCTGGAAATCTGGATTACCCCGTAGGGGTAAGTATACTGTATTTTTGCATGTTATTTTCAAGGTCCTGCAGATTTTCCACCATGCTCTTACGGGTTGGAGGAAAATAGTATTGTGCCCTACTATTCCTTCTAGTTGTGTGCGAGTCATGTGTGGGAGCATTTTAAGTGACCATGGAGCAATCAGTTCTGACTCTAGTGTACCATTGGTGAAGGCATTTCTGTCTGAAAGCCAGTCCATCACATATTTAGCTAAGGCTGCCCAGTTGTAGTACTCTATATTTGGGAGTGCTAGTCCCCCCATCTCTGGTGTGCACGTCATTTTTTTATGTCCTATTATATGTCTTTTCCCTTTCCATAAAAAATGTAGTATGTCTCTGTTCAGTGTCTGTAGGTCTTGTTTGTGTATGAGTTCGGGTAGCATTTGTAGTGCATACAGCAGTTTGGGGAACAGGATCATCTTAATTAGCCCTACTCTTCCCGACAGTGTCAGTGGTAGTGATGTCCAATTTAGGAGTGTGCTTCTTAGTTCCTTGAATAGTGGTCGGAAGTTAAGTCCATACCACTCTCTGGGGTCTCTGGAGAGAATAATACCTAGGTACTTAAACGAATTAGTGACAATCTTAAAGTTGTCTTGTAGTGGTTTTGTTGGCGACTCATTCCGTAACCACAGCAGTTCTGATTTGTCTTTATTTATGCAGTAGCCTGAAATTTGACCGAACTCGGTGATGATGTGCATTAAAATAGGGATATTTCGCCTGGGGTCACTTGCATATAGGATCATATCATCTGCGAAAAGGGATATGTGGAGAATTTCTTTGCCGATAGTTAGTCCTTTCGTGTTTTTCCTAATTTTGGTAGCTAATGGTTCAAGGGCCAGGTCAAATAGGAGCGGAGAAAGTGGGCATCCCTGTCTTGTACCTCTCATTAATGGGAAAGGGTGTGATGGTTCGCCATTAACTAGAATTGCTGCTCGGGGTTCGTTGTACAGTGCGTAAGTGGCTGTCATAAAGTCGCCCTGGATCCCAAATTTCCCAAGGGTTGTGAAGAGATGGTCCCACAGTATTTTGTCAAACGCTTTTTCGGCGTCTACCAGTAGTATACAAGCGTCTCCCTCCCTCTGGTCCCCCTCCTGTTTTCCTTCCCCCCAGTAGTGTGACAGAACTAGCTGTAGTTTTCTCATATTCTTAACTGAAGATCTCCCTCTAACAAACCCTGTCTGGTCTTCGTGTAGCAGGTCCGGTAATATCCCCGTCAGTCTATTGGCTAGAATTTTGGTGAATAGTTTGTAGTCCGAGTTGAGTAGTGAGATTGGTCTATATGAGGAGGTCAGTAGTGGATCTCTGTCTGGTTTGGGGATGACTGTCACATTCGCTTCCGAAAATCTATTTGATAGGTCTACCCTTCCTTTCATTATGCCATTGAACAGTAAGGTGAGTGGCTCCGCCACCTCTTCCCTGATTATTTTATAAAACTCCCCCGGTAGGCCGTCAGGGCCGGGGTTTTTTTCTAGGGGTAAAGCATCAATAGCCCTAGTGATCTCCAGGGAGTCCACTGGGCCATTTAAGGTCTGTAGCTGTACCTCAGTTATTTGAGGGAGGACCAAGTCCTTCCAAAAGTTTTGTTTCAGTTCCTCATCTACCCTCTGGGGGCTATACAGGTTGGAATAATATTCTACGAATGTTTTATGTATGTCCTCTTTTTTGGTTAGTATTGTTCCCTGTTTCTGTATGGCCGCTATAGTGTTAGGTTTCCTGGTTAGTTTGGTGATCTTTGCTAGTAATTTACCTGTGCGATTACCATAACGATAAAATTTAGCTTGCATTTGGGTTTGGGCTCTGCCTGCTGTCTGAATAAGATGAGTGTCTCTGAGGGTCTTGGTATCTTTGTAATGTATTCTGTTTTGGTCTGTCGGATGTCTAAGATATTGATTCCTTGCATTTAGGAGTTGGCGGAGAAGTAGTTCACCTCTCTTTCTGCAAATTTTGTTTATTCTAATTGCATAAGTTGTGATCTCCCCTCTCAGCACCGCCTTTGCCGTTTCCCAAAACAATGAAATGTCATTTGTGTGTTGCTTGTTAAGGTCTTTGTAAACCAACCATTCCCCCACCAGGTGTTTTCGAAAGTTAAGGTCGTGGTATAAGTGCGTGGGGAATCTCCACCCACACATCTTTCTCTGAGGGGCATCAGTATTTAGCACTAGTGTCACTGGTGAATGGTCTGAGATGGTTATGGGGTCTATCGTAATGTCTCCTACCCTAGAGGATAAATGACCCGAGACTAGGAAATAGTCTATGCGAGAAAGTGTGGTTTTCGATGGATGTGCACATGTGTAGTCCCGAGCCTCAGGGTTTCTTTCTCTCCATACGTCTACAAGACCCAGGCTATTTTTGAAGTTTTTGAGTATCAATGTTTCTCTTCTAGATCCTATCCATGGCTGTTTGGGTTTCGTATTGCTAGTGGGGTTACGGAATCTGTCCGCAGGTGTCTGGGGCGCTATGTTGTAATCCCCACCCGCTATAATGGGTAGGTCTGAAAATTGTAAGAGTTTACTTTGAAGGTGTATTAGAAATTCTCTCTTCTGTGTCTGGGGGCCATATATACCGCAGAGAATCAGAGATAGTGTGTCAATCTTTAGTTTTATAATCAAGTATCTACCCTCAACATCAGCGATCACCTGTGTGATATCGTAGTTCAGTCCCTTTCGGAACAGTATTGCAATCCCTCTCGCTCTTTTGTTTTCATAGGGTGTGAAGAGTACTTCTCCCACCCATCCCTGTTTAAGTTTTTGATGTTCTATTTGTGAAAGATGTGTTTCTTCTAGTATGGCTATGTCTACCTTTTTTGTATTCAACTGTCTCAGAATCGCCTTCCTTTTAATGGGCGATGTTATCCCTCCCACATTCCAGGTGGTGATTTTCATTGTCCTACAGTGGATGTCTTGAGTGTATGGGTGTCACGAATTGTCTAGGTTGTGAGGTGTGAAGTGTTGTGTGTGGGTGTTACAGTATAGGTTGATAAGCGTTACTTACTGTTTTCTGCAGTGTTCAAAATCTTTCTATTTTCCCCCTGAGGGAGCGCCCTGAGATCAGATGGATTCTATCTATCACTATGACAAACAATAAACAGTACGGTTAGTGAGTCTGAACTTTTAAGCTTTCAAAACCTCTTCCTGAATTTGTGCAAAGGAGACAAATACATGCAAAAATTTTCAACAATGCAACAGATAATAAACAATAAACAGTAACAAATTTTTCCCCTATTACCCGCTCCCCCCCCCCCCACTTATAAAGGATATAAGTTTTCATGTCTCTTAGTTTTTAAGACGTTTTGCTCTATGCTTTCTAAGGCCTTAGGCAGTGTCTCTGTTTTCAAAAGTCAACTGTTTTAACGTAGTGGCCCTGTTGAGTTAGCATTTCTTAATGTTTTAGGTGCTTTATACTTCTTTTACTATGATCCTGGCAGCAGTTCTCATCTTCCTGAAGCAGAAGGACGGTTTTCCTGATCTTGTGGTTGTCGTTGTTCGCTCTCTCTCTGCAGGTGTAGCTTGAGCTGCTTTGGTGACTCAAAGAACAGAGGACCATTGGTTGTATGCAGTCGTAGTCTCGCTGGGTATAGAAGGGCTGCTGTCCTGCCTTGCTCAATGAGCTGCCTGCAGTACGGTGTAAATTCTTTCCTTCTGGCTGCTACTGTTGCAGAATAATCTTGGAACAGATATAGTTTTCTGCCTTCAAATTCCAGTGACGGGGCTTTTCTGTAGGCTTGAAGGATTGCTACTTTTGTTTTAAAGTTGAGGTACTTTACCATAACTTGTCTCGACTGTTGGGTATTTTCCCCCTGCTTTCTCGGGTCTCCAACTCTGTGGGCCCTCTCTACTGTGCATGGAAGGCATGATTGAGGAATGTGTAACATCTTTGGCAGGGTGTTTTCTGCGAATTCTATGAGTTGTGTTCCTGGGAGAGACTCTGGGATTCCTACAATCCGTAGGTTGTTTCTTCTCGACCTGTTCTCCAGGTCGTCGATTTTGGCCCACAGCCTATCATTCTGCTGCCGTAGTGCTTGAATGTTGGTTTCAGCTTCTCTATGGCGAGTCTCTCCCTCTGCAACCCTTTGTTCCACTTGAGTTAGTCTGCCATTGAATGACTTTACTTCTGTTGTAAGTGAGTCCATCCCTGTTTGTAGCTGTTCAATTTTCGGTAAGAACAGTGCAGAAATCTGTGAGACAATTGGGTGGGTGTCCATAGAAATAGAGTTCAGCATATCCTCTGCCTCTACTGGTGCCTGTGTTGTCTCCACTTGATTCTTTTTCTTATCAGCATTCTTAAGTCTGCTAGCCATTGTTCCTGTCTTTTTGTTGTATGAGTTATAGTATTTTTGCATGCAGCTTTAAAAAGTCCCAGCTAGTGCTGCCCTATATGTTGTGTTTTTATACTTGTTTCGCAGCAAATTTGCAGCCTCTGTCTGTTTCCTTTCAGATCATAGATTGATGGCAAACTAAAGGTCAATGATATGTTTGCTAAGTGGTGGGTGGGCGGGGGGGGGGGGACAGGCCCGAGCCCTCTAGCCCTGCATGGTGTGTTAGTTACTGCTGATGTTTGGAAAAGAGATAGTGATTCTAGCGGTTTTAAGTTTTAACCACCAAGCAGTCTTTTTAATATGTGCCCTGGTTCTAGGGCTGTGGCAAAAGCGAGTTTCCAGGGCTAGGTTTGGGGTCTTACAAAGCTCAAGGGGTTTTCCCAGTTTTTTAATGTTGTGGACTGTCCTTCAGCTCCTGAGAGAGCATGCAGCATATGTGTTTATATGCCCTTTTCCCTGAGAGACTGTTCTCGTTTGCCTTCTGTGTCTTGTCTTTGCGCCCTGTGGTTCTGAAGCCTATGTGGGTTTATGTGTGCCTCTCTTCTCTGTTGTGTGCCATGCAATAGGTGTGTATCGGCACTGTTCACAGCAGTCAATCTGGTGTTCACTTCACTCCCGGATAGTCTGTGGCCTTTATTGTGCTGCGTATCTGACAGTGGCGATCAGGCAGCAAATTGGCAAAATGGCGGCTTTCCCGCCGTTATCCGGACCTTCCCTCCCGGCCCCTCTGATGTCTTAAAAGTTTTGTTTAGGGCTCTTACCGGGTACTCGGACTCTGGGCGCTTGTCCCCTGCTTGATGTTTGGGAGTCGTGATGCTTCTGTCCCTGTCTGTTAACTTTGCGGCTGTAGCCGCAGCTTCTCTCTACTTCGTCTGTCAGGCGGCTTCTGCGGCGGGGGAATCCGATGACTGATTCCCTGCTGATGTGTCTCCGGGCAGTTGTAGTTTTCCCTGCCAAGGATTTCAGCGTTTTATAAGGGCTCACCAAATTAGGGGCTGTAAGCAGCGGAGCTCTTTTCCCTGCTTCCACCCTCTGTGCCCTCCCACCGGAAGTCTATAATTTTTTTTTTTTTTTTAAGTGCGGGACTGAAGTTGCATTACAGGCTAAAATGCTTGTGGTATAGCTATACCGACACGACTCGTAATGGCTGCGTTCTGGTTTTTATGCTGAAATGGCCATTTTTTCAGCGCTAAAACCCAAACTCAAAAATTGTAATCTAGGTGATAGTTATTTATAAAAATGTTGTCAATGCAGCTTTTAATATATAGCAACTTTACCATCACTTTAAGTAGCCATATTTTCCTTTCACATTAAAGTTAGAAATATATTTTATTTTCATGTTTTCAGATACAGAAATAGAAAATACAGTTTAATTTGTTTATTATTTTCTGGAATTTAGTGTTTTTTTTGGTACTTTAGATACTTGTATATAATTTATTTAATTGTATTTAATTTAGGTAATTTAGTTAATTATAGTGTAGTGTTAGGTGTAATTGTAACTTAGGTTAGGTTTTATTTTACAGGTACTTTTGTATTTATTTTAGCTAGGTAGTTATTAAATAGTTGATAACTATTTAGTAACTATTCTACCTAGTTAAAATAAATACAAACTTGCCTGTAAAATAAAAATAAACCCTAAGATAGCTACAATGTAACTATTAGTTATATTGTAGCTATCTTACGGCTAGATTTAGAGTTTTGTCTGTAACGACCCGCGTAGCTAACGCTGTTTTTTTTTTCCCGCACCTTTTAAATACCGCTGGTATTTAGAGTTCACAGAATGGCTGCGTTAGGCTCCAAAAAATTAGCGTAGAGCATAATTTACCGCCACTGCAACTCTCAATACCAGCGGTGCTTACGAACACGGCCAGCTTCAAAAACGTGCTTGTGCACGATTCCCCCTTAGGAAACAATGGGGCAGTTTGAGCTGAAAAAAACCACCTGCAAAAAAGCAGCGTTCAGATCCTAACACAGCCCCATTGTTTCCTATGGGGAAACACTTCCTAAGTCTGCACCTAACACTCTAACATGAATCCCGAGTCTAAACACCCCTAACCTTACACTTATTAACCCCTAATCTGCCGCCCCCGCTATCGCTGACACCTGCATATTTTTTTTTAACCCCTAATCTGCTGCTCCGTACACCGCCGCAACCTACATTATACCTATGCACCCCTAATCTGCTGCCCCTAACACTGCCGACCCCTATATTATATTTATTAACCCCTAATCTGCCCCCCACAACGTTGCCGCCAGCTACCTACAATAATTAACCCCTAATCTGCCGACCGGACCTCACCGCTACTATAATAAATGTATTAACCCCTAAAGCTAACTTTAACCCTAACCCTAACACCCCCCTAAGTTAAATATAATTTAAATCTAATTAAATAAATTAACTCTTATTAAATAAATTATTCCTATTTAAAGCTAAATACTTACCTGTAAAATAAACCCTAATATAGCTACAATATAAATAATAATTATATTGTAGCTATTTTAGGATTAATATTTATTTTACAGGCAACTTTGTATTTATTTTAACCAGGTACAATAGCTATTAAATAGCTACCTAGTTAAAATAATTACAAAATTACCTTTAAAATAAATCCTAACCAAAGTTACAATTAAACCTAACACTACACTATCAATAAATAAATTACATACAAATCCCTACAAATAAATACAATTAAATAAACTAACTAAAGTACAAAAATAAAAAAAGAACTAAGTTACAAAAAATAAAAAAATAAATTACAAACATTATAAAAATATTACAACAATTTTAAGCTAATTGCACCTACTCTAAGCCCCCTAATAAAATAACAAAGCCCCCCAAAATAAAAAATGCCCTACCCTATTCTAAAATTACAATTGAAAAGCTCTTTTACCTTACCAGCCCTTAAAAGGGCCTTTTGCGGGGCCTGCCCCAAAGAATTCTGCTCTTTTGCCTGTAAAAAAAACATACAATACCCCCCCAACATTACAACCCACCACCCACATACCCCTAATCTAACCCAAACCCCCCCTTATATAAACCTAACACTAAGCCCCTGAAGATCTCCCTACCTTGTCTTCACCACGCCGGGTATCACCGATCCGTCCAGGCTCCAAAGTCTTCATCCAAGCCCAAGAGGGGGCTGAAGATGTCCATGATCCGGCTGAAGTCTTGGCCCAAGCGGGGGCTGAAGATGTCCATGATCTGGCTGAAGTCTTGGCCCAAGCGGGGGCTGAAGAGGTCCATGATCCAGCTGAAGTCTTGATCCAAGCGGGAGCTGAATAGGTCCATGATCTGGCTGAAGTCTTCTATCAAGCAGCATCTTCAATCTTCTTTCTTCTGGATCCATCTTCATCAGGGATCAGCCAATTGGATTGAACTTGAATCTGATTGGCTGATTCCATCAGCCAATCAGAATTTTCCTACCTTAATTTCGATTGGCTGATAGAATCCTATCAGCCAATCGGAATTCGAGGGACGCCATCTTGGATGACGTCATTTAAAGAAACCGTCATTTGGCGAGTAGGCGTCGGTAGAAGAGGATGGATCCGCATCGGCTGGAAGAAGATGGCTCCGGAAGAAAGAAGATTGAAGATGCCGCTTGATAGAAGACTTCAGCCCGATGATGGACCTCTTCAGCCGGATGATGGATATCTTCAGCCCCCGCTTGGATCAAGACTTCAGCCCGATGATGGATTTCTTCAGCCGGATGATGGATGTCTTCAGCCCCCGCTTGGGCTTGGATGAAGATTTCGGAGCCTCCTCTGGACCGATCAGTGATACCCGGCGTGGTGAAGATAAGGTAGGATGATCTTCAGGGGCTTAGTGTTAGGTTTATTTAAGGGGGGTTTGGGTTAGATTAGGGGTATGTGGATGGTGGGTTGTAATGTTGGGGGGTATTGTATGTTTATTTTTACAGGCAAAAGAGCTGAATTCTTTGGGGCATGCCCCGCAAAAGGCCCTTTTAAGGGCTGGTAAGGTAAAAGAGCTTTTCTATTTGTATTTTAGAATAGGGTAGGGAATTTTTTTTTTATTTTATGGGCCTTTGTTATTTTATTAGGGGGCTTAGAGTAGGTGTAATTAGCTTAAAATTGTTGTACTATTTTTCTAATGTTTGTAAATTATTTTATTATTTTTTGTAACTTAGATCTTTTTTTATTTTTTGTACTTTAGTTAGTTTATTTATTTGTATTTATTTGTAGGTATTTTATGTAATTCATTTATTGATAGTGTAGTGTTAGGTTTAATTGTAGATAATTGTAGGTATTTTATTTCATTAATTTATTGATAGTGTAGTGTTAGGTTTAATTGTAACTTAGGTTAGGATTTATTTTAAAGGTAATTTTGTAATTATTTTAACTAGGTAGCTATTAAATAGTTATTAACTATTTAATAGCTATTGTACCTGGTTAAAATAAATACAAAGTTGCCTGTAAAATAAATATAAATCCTAAAATAGCTACAATATAATTATAATTTATATTGTAGCTATATTAGGGTTTATTTTACAGGTAAGTATTTAGCTTTAATTAGGATTAATTTATTTAATAAGAGTTAATTTATTTCGTTAGATAAAAATTATATTTAACTTAGGGGGGTGTTAGTGTTAGGGTTAGACTTAGCTTTAGGGGTTAATAAATTTAATAGAGTAGCGGTGAGGTCCGGTCGGCAGATTAGGGGTTAATACTTGAAGTTATGTGTCCGTGATGTTAGGGAGGGCAGATTAGGGGTTAATACTATTTATTATAGGGTTAGTGAGGCGGATTTGGGGTTAATAACTTTATTATAGTAGCGGTGAGGTCCGGTCGGCAGATTAGGGGTTAATAATTGTAGGTTAGGTAGCAGCGACGTTGGGGGTGGCAGATTAGGGGTTAATAAATATAATATAGGGGTCGGCGGTGTTAGGGGCAGCAGATTAGGGGTACATAAGTATAACGTGGGTGGCGGCGGTGAGCAGTCGGCAGATTAGGGTTTAAAAAAATTTAATTGAGTGGCGGCGATGTGGGGGGGCCTCGGTTTAGGGGTACATAGGTAGTTTATGGGTGTTAGTGTACTTTAGAGCACAGTAGTTAAGAGCTTTATGAACCGGCGTTAGCCCAGAAAGCTCTTAACTCCTGGCTTTTCTCTGCGGCTGGAGTTTTGTCATTAGATTTCTAACGCTCACTTCAGCCAAGACTCTAAATACCGGCGTTAGAAAGATCCCATTGAAAAGATAGGATATGCAAATGGCGTAGGGGGATCTGCGGTAAGGAAAAGTCGCGGCTGGAAAGTGAGCGTTAGACCCTTACCTACACGACTCTAAATACCAGCGGTAGCCCAAAACCAGCGTTAGGAGCCTCTAACGCTGGTTTTGACGGCTAACACCAAACTCTAAATCTAGCTGTTAGGGTTTATTTTATAGGTAAGTATTTAGTTTTAAATAGGAATAATGTTGTTAATGATAGTAATTTTATTTATATTTATTTAAATTAGATTTAAGTTACGGGTGTTAGGGTTCGACTTAGGTTTAGGGGTTAATAAATTTGATATAGTGGCGGCGATGTTGGGGATGGCAGATTAGGTTTTAATAAGTGTTATGTAGGTGGTGGCGGTGTAGAGGGGCAGATTAGGGGTTAATAAGTATAATGTAGGTGGCGGTGGTGTAGGGGGGCAGATTAGGGGTTAATAACATAATATAGGTGGCGGCGGTGTAGGGGGCGGCAGATTAGGGGTTAATAAGTATAATGTGGGTGGCGGTGGGCTTCCGTGAGTGGCAGTTTAGGGGTTTATAACTTTATTTAGTTGCTTCGGGGTCCGGGAGCGGCAGCCTGCTCCATAACCTGTCAGCCTGCTCTAAGGCGGCATACAGAAATTGACAGACATCAACCCAATCGAATACGATCAGGTTGATTGACACCCCCTGTTATCTGAAGGGGGCAGTATTGCACCAGCAGTTCATAAGAACTGCTTGTGCAATGATAAATGCAGAGAGCGTATGCTGTCAGCATTTATCGATGTGCAGCAGACATGATCCGCTATATCGGATCATGTCCGCTCGCACAATCATAAATAGGCCCCTATAGGCGAATGCGACTATCATAAATAGGCCCCTATAGAGTATGCATGCGCTCGAACGCAAACTTTTCTACTTTCAACGCGTAATAAGAGCATGAACCGCAGAGCACAAAAAACACATTTAGCGGATCTAATTCTTAAACGAAAGCGCAAAATTGCGCTCCACTCGTAATGTGGCCTTAAGTCGGTTATTTATATGCTATTATTTAATAATTACTACCAGTGATGGTCTTTAACTCTATTTAATCCCTTATGAAAATATATCCCGGCAAAACAAACGTAATAGTGTTCATATAAATACATGCTAATTAATATACAGTATATTATTGCATACAAAAAATATCTCTCCAATAATGTGCAGATATACCATAAACCAACTGTTAAATTTGTGATGTTTCGGGGCATGGTTCACTTGGAAAAAATGCAAACTTAAAGTGCTACACAATTAACCCTACAAGAGCTATTGTTTATGCTGGTCTCACAGCCAGGACATAAGTAATTGACAGAAATAAAGAGAAAAAGCAAAGCACAAAAAAATCATATAGGGTTAATACGTTAGAGAAGTCTATGTTAGATATTAGATAATTTAGGATACATCAAACAACGTTATGTGATATAAAATATTAAAAATTAAATAAAAACATTGTCATAAATATATGAAATTACTGCTGGTTTATTAAAAAAACATAAAAACACACACAATGAATAAAGGACATCTCCTCTTATAAAGTCCAATATCATTGACACACACATTCGGCACTCTTCTTGTGAATCAATAACCAAACATGACAAAGTTTTGGGTACAAAAGGCCGCAGCCCGCATTTATTAAACAAACAAGTGTTTACAAATAACACAACCACTTAACCAATGTGGTTACAAAGAACTCTGGGGTGCTGTCCATCATCCACCACACGTGCCTTCCACTGGCTGTTGCCAGGCACGCCCCCTTTTCTTAAACTCTCCCCATCGTCCGATGAGGTACCATTACCACATAAAACTCGCCTGATAAGGCCAGCACCCGCCCTTAGCTGCGACTTCCAAATTCTTAAAACAGGGAGGGAGGGAGGGAGCTTTTCCCGCTTCACAAGGGAAATGATGCTGGCTTCCGCCTCACAACCCTCAATATTTATACTCGCTCCTGCTCCTCAAAATTCTGCCTAGCAACCCACTGCTATTGGCCTGCAGTGTGGTCACATGCCCCTGCTCTCAATTCATTCCTTCCGGGGCTTCTTTGACACACACATTCGGCACTCTTCTTGTGAATCAATAACCAAACATGACAAAGTTTTGGGTACAAAAGGCCGCAGCCCGCATTTATTAAACAAACAAGTGTTTACAAATAACACAACCACTTAACCAATGTGGTTACAAAGAACTCTGGGGTGCTGTCCATCATCCACCACACGTGCCTTCCACTGGCTGTTGCCAGGCACGCCCCCTTTTCTTAAACTCTCCCCATCGTCCGATGAGGTACCATTACCACATAAAACTCGCCTGATAAGGCCAGCACCCGCCACAGACCGACCTACCGTCGGACACCGCCCAACCGGGCTAAGGCCTTCTGTACCCCCTCTTTTAGGTTAAAATTAAATAAGTGCAACCCTACTTCATTGAGATGCACCCCATCCTTAATAAAAAAGCATCTGCCTGATTCCCCTTCGAATTCAACATGGCGAATGCCAAAACCCCCCAACTGAACAACAAAACCTGATAGAGTCCTGTTAACCTTTCTCCTGGATAAATCCAGCCTCCTGACATCCCAAGCTGAGCGCCATTCCAACCTTGTCTCAATTTCTGACCACACAATTAACACCTTCAGGAACAAAACCTTCAACCTACGCATGCCACCCTTCAACTGGTCAATCAATTCTTTTTGAGCCATAAACCCTAAGTCATTTCCTCCAGCGTGTAACACCAAAATGTCAGGAGGCTTGTACAGCCTGGCAAACTTACTCACTGTACTCACTATCCCTTCCCATTTGAGACCTCTTACCCCAAACCACTTTACCCCAACCTGTTCCCGAGGAAGACCCAGCTGGATTCCCCCTTCCTTTGTTGCTGCAGCTTTTCTCGCCCAGTAAATGAAAGAATGTCCAACTATCCAACACTGAACTGGACCTGTTAAGAAAAACAAAACTAAACTAACATGTTAGGACGAACATAACGCTTATAACACCCCGACTTCCACCTTCCCACCTTTTTCACAACTTCCTCACTCAAACCCAATTCATGCGCCTCAGTTGCCGCGCTTATTCTAAACGAATGGCATCCAAAATCTTTAGGGTCCACCCCAGCCACAGACAAAGCCCTTTTAAGTACCGCCCCAAACTGATATTTTGACAATGCTCCTCCATCCTCGTGCCTCAAAAGAGGGCCCTCACCACTAGGCCTGATCCTCAGATAATCCACCAGTGAACCTACCGGGCAACAAACACCCCCGATAGCAAATAACTTGATTAAGCGGCCCATACCCTCCTGATCTGTCTTAGATTTTCTAAGCCAAATGGACACTTCCTCCCTTGATATCACCACATCACCGAAACCTATACCGCCATTGTCCTTTCTATTAGCCCCAACCAATTCCAACACTCTAAAAGCCCCAAAAAAGGCTAAAACAAAAGCAACCCGAAACAAATAATACTCAAACTTAGAATTGCACACCACCTCCAAAGCCCCAACTACCTTTAATAGTAAACCAAATACAAGTGGACGTCTTTTGTCCCCCTTAGCTCCACCTCTACAAACACCTCTCACCGCCAATTTTACCCAAAATTCCTTTGTCAAATCAACCCATCCCATCAGCTTAAACAGAAAGGCTAACGCCGCCACCTGACGATTCACCATGGATTTTGACATCTTCGCCTCTTTCCATTCCTGCACCCAATCAACCAAGTACCACACCCAATCCTCTTTTGACAGCCTGATTCCATCCCTGTGCAGTCTACCAAACCACCGTTTCCATACTGGCACGTAAGCTCTTAACGTACTCTGGGCTAAAGCCCCTCTCGCTAATTTCAATCCTTTAAGAAGTCCATCTGCCACAAAGCCCTTGGGCATTCTTCCCCATCCAACTTTGCCTCCGGGGCTGCTTCCCGAAACTTCTGCCACTGCAACCGGGAAAGAGAGTCAGCAATCACATTTTGCTTCCCGGGCACATGCACTGCCCGAAAAAACACATTCCCCCTCAAGCATTCCAGGACAAACACTCGGAGAAGCTGAATCACTGGCCTCGACTTCGCTGTCAACTTATTAATCGCAAATACCACTCCAAGATTGTCAGAGTGGAAAGTCACCTTCCTATCCCTCAGCTCACCATTCCAAACCATAACAGCCACCACCAACGGAAACAATTCTAGAAACACCAAGTTCTTGGTTAAACCTTGATCCTTCCATTCCTCAGGCCATGTATCCACGCACCATCTGCCATCAAAATATGCCCCAAAGCCATGTGCTCCTGAAGCATCTGTGTATAGGTGCAACATCTCATCCGATACCGGCCCCTCCTGAATGAGCGACCGCCCATTGAACTCTTCCAGAAAAATCAACCACACTCTAAGATCCTCCTTCAACTCCTTTGAAAGCCGGATCCTGTGGTGTGGTTCCTTCACCCCAACCGTGGCCAATGCCAGGCGCCTTCCAAAAACCCTTCCAACTGGGATCACACGACAAGCAAAATTAAGCTTGCCCAGTAGCGATTGCATTTCTCGCAACAACACTTTCCCCTTCCCAAGCATCCCAATTATGACCTTTTTTAGATCTACCACCTTTTCCCAAGGTAACGAGCACTCCATCAATACTGAGTCAATCTGGATCCCCAGAAAACTCAACTTAGTCACCGGCCCTTCCGTCTTTCCTGGTGCAATCGGAATCCTGAATTGCTCAGCCACTTCAACAAATGTTTTCAACAACATTTCACAAACTCCAGAACCAGCTTCCCCCACAAACAGGTAATCATCCAAATAATGGACCATCGATGACCTGCCCGCCTTTTTCTTCACCACCCATTCCACAAATGTACTACATTTTTCGAAATACGCACAGGATATGGAGCATCCCATGGGTAAACACAGATCAACGAAAAATTCCCCTTGAAATTGGCAACCCAATAAATGATGACACACCGGATGGACTGGTAAAAGCCGAAAGGCTGCCTCCACATCCACCTTTGCCAACAATGCTCCAATCCCCGCTCTCCTGACCACACTCACCGCCTTATCAAATGAAGCATAACGTACTGCCGTCAAAGACGGGTCAATCCCGTCGTTAACAGACGCGCCCTTAGGATGAGACAGGTGGTGAATCATTCTAAATTGTCCCTCCGTCTTCTTTGGGACCACCCCAAGTGGGGACACCCTCAAATTCGGGAATGGAGGGTCCTTGAAGGGGCCCGCCATTCTCCCCAGTGCCACCTCCTTTTTCAACTTAACTTGAACCACCTCTGGGAATTGCTCAGCCGATTTTAAATTCCCAGGAACTCCCGAACCCTTTGAACCCTCGAACGGGATACGAAATCCGGAACTGAAGCCCGTCAGTAACAGCTCCGCATCCCCCGCTCTACCCCTTGTCTTACCGTATAGGCTTAGCCACGGGGCCATCTCTCTTACCCTCACCGGGGTCCGAGCCCGTAGCAGCACCCTCACCTCCTTTTCCATTCCCCTTTCCTTTTCGGAAACATTTTGCCCCAGAGTGCGCACCTCCGCATCCTGAGCACTCGTGCTTGTATTTGCACGCCCCTCCGAACCTACACACCCCTTCATTAAACTGGAAGCAGAGGCCTTTTTTAATTGCCACCGATGTGGTCCCCACTGACGTTCCACTAGCCCCCGTTCCACCATTCCGAAAGGACTGCCCCCTCAAAGGGGTCATTAACTCCAACCACACCCCCATTTCTCTGTCGTCCCACCGCATCTCTGGACGTACCGCCAGCCTCTGGCGGAACTGTTCATCGTACCGCCACCAAGCAAGACCCCCATATGTCCTCTGAGCCCCTGATATTTCATCAAAATAGCAAAACATAGTCGAGCTCTGCTCGGGGAATTTCTCCCCGATCACGCTGGCTAATATGCAAAAAGCCCTCGTCCAGTTTGAAAAAGTTTTAGGTAATTTCCTCCACTTTTTCTTTCTCTCCTCCTCTTCCTTTTTGCCCTGTTCCCCTTTTGGATCTTCCTTTAACTCAATAAAGTGGTCCAACGGCAACAATGAAAAGATCTCTACAAACTCTCGTTTCCATATCTTTTCTTTAACCTCTTTACTCAAATGGATACCAAGAGGTCCAATTGAGCACAAGCAAGGCCTACGCAAGGCTTGATCCGCCACAATTAACACTTCACCGCTTGTAACCGGCACCGACCCTCCTTTTTCTACCCCACTCCCCGAAGGGGTTCCAACCACCGGTACACTAACCTCCTTCACTACCGGTACCCATGCTCCCGCTACTGTTCCTACATCACCCCCAACTTTCCTTTTGTCTTCTAATTGAGCCACCAGCTCCTTCAGACCTTTCATCACCATCTCATACACTCCCCCCGACTCTTCTTTTTCTTTCCCCCCCTGCAGGGAAACCGCCGTCTCACCTGGCGGCCTTGACTCAGGCTCCTGTACCACTATTGTATCCTGTCTTCTCCTTTCCGCCCTGTCACCTGCAGATCCTCTCCCCCTATCATCAATGTTATAAGACATAGAGCTTTCCCTCCTACGTGTATGTTCTCGATCTCTATCCCGCCTGCCCCATGTGGGGGACGTATGCCTTTCCCGCTCCCTGTAGTCTATCCTTGGCGTCCGAGATCTCTCCCTCCGCCGTGTCCCTCTGCTCCTGCTCCTGTCCCTTCTGCTCTGTCCACCTGAACCTCCACCTGATCTCTGTGGAGAATGATTAACATGATGTCTCTGCCTCCTAGTGTCTTCCTTCTCTCTTCCCCTGCCCCTCTCTCGTTCTTCCCTCATTCCCCCAATTTGTCCTCCACTCTGAGTTACGTGTCCCCCCCCAGGCACCAGAGAATTGAGCAGCTGCATTAAAGTAGCCATCTCTCCTACCTGTGCCGAACTCTCCGGTTCCGTCTGCTGTCCCAATTGCAATTCTTCACCAGCGAAGTCACTGTAGGATTCGTTCATCCACAGGACGTCCTCCTCCAGCTCCTGTAATGAAGACTGCACCGCAGGCAACCCCGGCCTTACCACCGGGACGCCGTCCGACTCCTCCGGTTCTGAAACACAATCATTAACTTCCAAATTATTCCTTTTCTCAGTCCTTTTTCCCCCACTCCTGTTCTCCCTGCCCCTCTCTGACTCTGTACCCCTATTCACCCCATCCCCCCTACCCTCTGTAACCCTATCCCTTTCCCTTATATCCTGTACTAAAACCTCAACGGCCTCTCCAATCCCACTTGATATCCCTCCTGCACTATGCCTGACGTCCCTATTCGCCTCAGCTCCCCTTTCTCCACCTCCCTCTTTTCCCTTTTTACCTCTTGCCTTAGCTTGCCCCTTCCCAAAACCTCCTCTTCCCCTGCCCAAACAACGTCCACTATTCTCCCTCATGTTCCCTCCAATTCCTCCGCTACCACTCGCAGCACCTACAGTTTCCTTATCCCTCCTCTCACAGCTCCTTAAGTTTACACCTGTTCCTCCAACGCCCCTAACGCTTCTCTCATTCCCACTCATCCCCTCCCCCCTTCTCCTTCTATCCACACTCGCTCCCTCAAAGCCCACGCCATCCCCTCCCTTCTCAGCCCCCTGTTTACTTATACCGCTCCTGGCGACTGCCACCTCACCCTCCCTGCTCCCCGCACAAACCTCATGTGTCACCATTACTCCCCCCTCCACGCTGCCTACGCTCGTCCCCAGCAACCTAGGCCTCAGTGTTCCCCTCCTACTCCCTGCTGACACTGGAGATGTGCGCAGCTCCTCCACAGCCCTTCTCTTACCTCCCGACTTTCCGCTAACTTCACCCTTGGCCGTATCAGGCCTCCCTTGACCCAAAGCTCCCCTCATGTCATCCGGACTAAGCCGCACCGGCGGCTTCGTCCGCCTCACCGGCCGACTGCACCGCTCCTGACCTGATGTCCCTGCTGGCTCGACTGTCGACAACCCTTCACCGGAACCGCTGTCCTCTGAAAAGAGCCTCTGCTGGAGCCAGGTAACACCTTTTTCCGCTACCAAGGTCTTTACCTGTTCCAGCAAAAGGCTCACGCTCTCCATTCTGCCTGTCAGCTTTTCCCGCTTCACAAGGGAAATGATGCTGGCTTCCGCCTCACAACCCTCAATATTTATACTCGCTCCTGCTCCTCAAAATTCTGCCTAGCAACCCACTGCTATTGGCCTGCAGTGTGGTCACATGCCCCTGCTCTCAATTCATTCCTTCCGGGGCTTCTTATATTGGCAGTTTACAAATCTCATAGAATTCTTTAATACCACCTTAATGTGAAAGTTAGGTATATGGTTCCTTTAAGGTTGCTGAACCTGAACCTCAGTTGCTCATACTGCTACTGCAGCCTGTGGTAGCGTGCCAAACTTGTGATAATATCTGTGTGTAGTGGATCTCTTTCCTCCTTCCTTGATTCAGGAAACATCACCAATTAAACAGTTGGTATATGGTAAATCAAGTGAGTGCAATCATTGTTGGAGAGATTATAGTTTGATTTCATTCGCCCATGTCCTATATTTGGATATATGTTCACGAGTGTGTGCTTACTACGTTGAAAACTATGGGGGATATGTATCAAGCCGTCAATCGCAAATACACCAGAATTCTGCAGCGTAATTGTTGCAAGCTTGACCTGACCTAGTTATCAAACCCTATAGACCAGCAAATGTTGAAATTTGTGACGTTACATACGATCCACCGGTCTCAATCCAACGCAGATCAATGCTTACGTCATTACAGATGTCCCAAATACACATTCGGCTCTGACACTTTTTCAAAGTTACCAAATTTCTAATAGGTACGCTTGCGGCTATTCTGGCCCAGTATACCTGGTTTTCAATCTGCCACCCTGGAGGCCGCGGATGCCATAGGAATCAATGAGAGCTGAAAGCACCGAAAGCTTATGTTCGATGCTGCCAGATATCCCATTGATTTCTATGGTTGAAAACAAGTTACGTTCACACCTAACACCCTAACATAAGCCCGAGTCTAAACACCCCTAATCTGCCACCTCCGACATCGCCGCAACCTAAATAAAATGTATTAACCCCTATCCTGCTGCTCCCCGACCCTGCTGCAACATAAATAAAGTTATTAACACCTATCCCGTTGCTCCCAGACCCCGCCGCAACCTAAATAAATGTATTAACCCCTAAACCTCTGGCCTCCCACATCACTACCACTAACTAAACCTATTAACCCCTAAACCATCAGCCCCCCATATTGTCATAAAATAAATGAAGCTATTAACCCCTAAACCTAACAACCCACTAACTTTAAATTAAAATTACAACATCCCTATCTTAATATAAATTAAAACTTACCTGAAGAATTTTTTAAACTATTAATTAACCTACCCTATTATAGTACATTAAAATTAAACTAGCAATTAAATAAACTAAATTACATATTATAAAAACCTAACCCTACTAAAATTATTTAAATATACTATTAAACCTTATTAAAATTACTAAATTACAATAAAAAGCAAACAGTAAGTTACAACCCCCCCACTAAATTACGAAAAATAAAAAAACACATTATCAAAAATAGAAAAGAATTACACCTAATCTAATAACCCTATCAAAATAAAAAGCCCCCCCCCCCCCCCCCAAGAAAAAACCCTAGCCTACAATAAACTACCAATGGCCCTTAAAAGGGCCTTTGTGGGGCATTGCCCCAAAGAAATCCACTCTTTTACCTGTAAAAAAAAAAATACAAACACCCCTCAACAGTAAAACCCACCACCCAACCATTTTAGCAGCTCTAATCCTATTGGCTGATTGAAATCTTTCAGCCAATAGGAATGCAAGGGACGTCATCTTGGATGACGTCACTTGCATTGAAGTTCCAGGTTACGACGGCGACCGTATGAAGTGGATGCTCTGTGCTGGATGTCTTAATGATGGACCTGCTCTGCGTCGGATGGATGAAGATGGAAGAGCCTGCCCGGATGAACATTTCTTGCCGCCTGGATGATGACTTCGCCGGCTGGATGAATCCTTCAAGCAGGACTTCAATAACTGTAAGTGGATCGTCGGGGGTTAGTGTTAGGTTTATTTAAAGGGACATAATACTCATATGCTAAATCACTTGAAACTGATGCAGTATAACTGTAAAAAGCTGACAGGAAAATATCACCTGAGCATCTTTATGTAAAAAAGGAAGATATTTTACCTCACAATCTCCTCAGCTCAGCAGAGTAAGTTCTGTGTATAAAGTTATACTCAGCTGCTCCCAGCTGCAGGTAAAAAAAAAATAAAATGAAGAAATGAACAGCAGCCAATGCTGAGGTCATGAACTCTTTTACTGTGATCTCATGAGATTTGACTTAACTCTCATGAGATTTCATAGTAAACTTCCTTTAAACTGAATAGGGAAATAAGATGAGAGTGCATGAGGCTCAATACCTTAGCTGTCCCGGGACAGATATACTGATTTGCTGCTTAGAAGTCCTTTACAATGGGATGTGGCTACTGAGGAACTTTTAAGGTAAAATATCTTTCTTTTTAACATAGAGATGTTCAGGTGATATTTTCTCGTCAGCTTTTTACAGCTATGCTGCATCACTTTTAAGTGTTTTAACATTTGGGTATTATGGCCCTTTAAGGGTTTTTTGGGTGGGTTTTATTTTTAGATTAGGGTCTGGGCATGTAAAAGAGCTAAATGCCCTTTTAAGGGCAATGCACATACAAATGCCCTTTTAATGTCTATGGGGAGCTTAGGTTATTTTAGATTTTTTATTTGGGGGGGTTGATTGGTTGGGTGGTGGGTTTTACTGTTGGGGGGTGTTTGTATTTGTTTTTTACAGGTAAAAGAGCTGATTTGTTAGGGGCAATGCCCCACAAAAGGTCCTTTTAAGGGCCATTGGTAGTTTATTGTAGGCTTGTTTTTTTTCTATTTTTGGGGGCTTTATTATTTTGATAGGGCTATTAGATTAGGTGTAATTCTTTTTTATTTTTGATAATGTGTTTTTATTTTTTGTAATTTAGTGTTTGGTTTTTTGTAACTTAGTGTTTGTTTGTTTTTTGTATGTTTTTTTTTTGTAATTTAGTTAGTTTAATAAGGTTTAATAGTATATTAAAATAATTTTAGTAGGGTTAGGTTTTTATAATATGTAAATTAGTTTAATTTAATTTCAGTATAATAGTTAGTGTAGGTTAAAAAAATAGTTTAATTTAATTCTACAGGTAAGTTTTAATTTATATTAAGATAGGGATGTTGTAATTTTAATTTAAAGTTAGCTGGTTGTTAGGTTTAGGGGTTAATAGCTTAATTTAGTTTATGGGGATGTTAGGGGCTGGCGGTTTAGGGGTTAATAGGTTTAGCTAGTGGTAGTGACGTGGAAGGCCAGAGGTTTAGGGGTTAATACGTTTATTTAGTGGTGGCGGGGTCGGGGAGCAGCGGGATAGGGGGTTAATAACTTTATGTTGCAGCGGGGTCAGGGATCGGCAGTATAGGGGTTAAACATTTTATTATAGTGGCGTCGTTTAGTGGGGATAAATAAAGTTGGTAAAAAGCCGAATAGATGCTAGATCGATAACTGCTAGTTAACAACAGTCCGATGCACATCGCCCCGTACTTGGTGCGCGTCTTTTAACCGCTTTTTTTTCTAAATATACAGAGCTTATTGAGATACGTGGCCACGATGTTAGGCTATGTTAGGCGAGCATATTGGTGCTGGCGAATGCAACAAAGTTGAGGGCTTGATAGATATCCCGCTATATATATATATATATATATATATATATATATATATCTCAATGTAAATGTTTGCATATGAAATTAGCACATCTAGGCAAGAATCCCTGCTTGCTTTTCCCCAGAAATAACTCATATACAATGTTACCAATGCAAAAGAGAATTCTGGGTAAGTTATGCAAATTAGATATGCTAATTCTCATTTTTTTTGCTTAAAAATACTGTTTTAACACAGCTATCCTTTTAACAGGGTTATAGCAGCAAATCAGAAATCACTCACTAGACAGCCTGCTTCGTTCTATTTGGAACTCATCTGATGGAACTGGGGAACTGGGGAATGTGGTGGCGACTGTCCCTTTAAATACATATTTCTAAATTTGTCTGGTGTGTTTTGGGCATAATATATAGCTATAGGAATATATATATATATATATATATATATATATATATATATATATATATATATATATATATATATATATATATATATATATATATATATATATATATATATATATATATATATATACAGGGAGTGCAGAATTATTAGGCAAGTTGTATTTTAGAGGATTAATTTTATTATTTAACAACAACCATGTTCTCAATGAACCCAAAAAACTCATTAATATCAAACTGAATATTTTTGGAAGTAGTTTTTAGTTTGTTTTTAGTTTTAGCTATTTTAGGGGGATATCTGTGTGTGCAGGTGACTATTACTGTGCATAATTATTAGGCAACTTAACAAAAAACAAATATATACCCATTTCAATTATTTATTTTTACCAGTGAAACCAATATAACATCTCAACATTCACAAATATACATTTCTGACATTCAAAAACAAAACAAAAACAAATCAGTGACCAATATAGCCACCTTTCTTTGCAAGGATACTCAAAAGCCTGCCATCCATGGATTCT
Source organism: Bombina bombina (assembly GCF_027579735.1). Taxonomy (NCBI): domain Eukaryota; kingdom Metazoa; phylum Chordata; class Amphibia; order Anura; family Bombinatoridae; genus Bombina; species Bombina bombina. Next base: position 610,462,104 of record NC_069503.1, on the reverse strand, counting down.
GTCAGTGTTTTGATCTGTTCACCATCAACATTGCGTGCAGCAGCAACCACAGCCTCCCAGACACTGTTCAGAGAGGTGTACTGTTTTCCCTCCTTGTAAATCTCACATTTGATGATGGACCACAGGTTCTCAATGGGGTTCAGATCAGGTGAACAAGGAGGCCATGTCATTAGATTTTCTTCTTTTATACCCTTTCTTGCCAGCCACACTGTGGAGTACTTGGACGCGTGTGATGGAGCATTGTCCTGCATGAAAATCCTGTTTTTCTTGAAGGATGCAGACTTCTTCCTGTACCACTGCTTGAAGAAGGTGTCTTCCAGAAACTGGCAGTAGGACTGGGAGTTGAGCTTGACTCCATCCTCAACCCGAAAAGGCCCCACAAGCTCATCTTTGATGATACCAGCCCAAACCAGTACTCCACCTCCACCTTGCTGGCGTCTGAGTTGGACTGGAGCTCTCTGCCCTTTACCAATCCAGCCACGGGCCCATCCATCTGGCCCATCCATCTGGCCCATCAAGAATCACTCTCATTTCATCAGTCCATAAAACCTTAGAAAAATCAGTCTTGAGATATTTCTTGGCCCAGTCTTGACGTTTCAGCTTGTGTGTCTTGTTCAGTGGTGGTCGTCTTTCAGCCTTTCTTACCTTGGCCATGTCTCTGAGTATTGCACACCTTGTGCTTTTGGGCACTCCAGTGATGTTGCAGCTCTGAAATATGGCCAAACTGGTGGCAAGTGGCATCTTGGCAGCTGCACGCTTGACTTTTCTCAGTTCATGGGCAGTTATTTTGCGCCTTGGTTTTTCCACACGCTTCTTGCGACCCTGTTGACTATTTTGAAGGAAACGCTTCATTGTTCGATGATCACGCTTCAGAAGCTTTGCAATTTTAAGAGTGCTGCATCCCTCTGCAAGATATCTCACTATTTTTTACTTTTCTGAGCCTGTCAAGTCCTTCTTTTCACCCATTTTGCCAAAGGAAAGGAAGTTGCCTAATAATTATGCACACCTGATATAGGGTGTTGATGTCATTAGACCACACCCCTTCTCATTACAGAGATGCACATCACCTAATATGCTTAATTGGTAGTAAGCTTTCGAGCCTATACAGCTTGGAGTAAGACAACATGCATGAAGAGGATGATGTGGTCAAAATACTCATTTGCCTAATAATTCTGCACTCCCTGTATATATATATATATATATATATATAAATATATATATATATATATATATATATATATATATATATATACACTTATACATATGTATTAATGTGTTTATATGTGTGTATATTTGTCTGTAAATATCTGTATTTATACACACACATATACACATATATACATATACCTCTTTAGACATGTATATGTATGAATCTCTATGTTAAAGCCCTTTGCCTGTCTTTTTTTTTTCCTGATTTTTTTTTTAATCATTTTTATTAAGCAGTGTTTTTATGACAGGAACTGTACTTTTAAATGTATTTTTGATGTTTTTTGTGTCACTTTTTATTTGAGCGTAACAGTTAACCAGAGCTCTGAAGTCACGCTAACCTGACACTCATTTAATTCAGTTTTTACTTTCAACTTCTGATAAGCGTGCTACTTCTGATGTGTGCAAAAAGCTGCAAGATACCCCTTATCGCTTACACCCAAAAGTTAGTGCTCCACTCGTAATCTAGCCCTTGATGGGCGGCATCTGTCTGGGGTTAACTGCCTGTGACTCTGGGGACAGTACAGCTTCCTGTGAGTACCAGTGAGCACCCAGGGCTGAGCATGTTGCAGGGTCATGGGATGTGTACCTGGTCCAGACTGAGAGAGTAGTCCCCTTCCGTGTTTTGTATATGTCTGGGGGTGATTACATAAGCCTGTGCACCCTTCACTTGTTTCCAGTTTGTTTGTATTGAGAGCTTGCATTGTGTGGCTGTTTTAGGGTCCCAGGTTTTTGGAAAAGACCTTGACGTGGTACCTGGGCTTGTCCCATTTGGTCAAATGTGGTAACTAACCTTTCCATTTTTGCTTTTAATCTTAGCTGAGAGCTTGTAAGTGAGTGCTGGACTTTCTCTGTGTGTTGTATTAATTTATTTTGTAATTTTCCCTATGGTTCTTGCACCCAGACCTGTCTGGGGTTAACGGCCTGTGACTCTGGGGACAGCACAGCTTCCTGTGAGTGCCAGTGAGCACCCAGCACTGAGAATATTGCAGGATCATGGGATGTGTACCCGGACCGGTCTGAGAGCGCAGTCCCCTTCCGTGTTTTGTATATGTCTGGGGTGGTTACATAAGCCTGTGCACCCTTCACTTGTTCCCAGTTTGTTTGAATTGAGAGCTTGCATTGTGTGGCTGTTTTAGGGTCCCAGGTGTTTGGAAAGGACCTTGACCTGGTACCTGGGCTTGTCCCATTTGGACAAATGCGGTAACTAACCTTTCCAGTTTAGCTTTTAATCTTAGCTGAGAGCTTGTAAGTGAGTGCTGGGTTTTCTCTGTGTGTTGTATTAATTTGTTTTGTGATTTTCCTATGGTTCTTGCACCCAGACCTGTCTGGGGTTAACTGCCTGTGACTCTGGGGACAGCACAGTTTCCTGTGAGTGCCAGTGAGCACCCAGGGCTGAGCATGTTGCAGGGTCATGGGATGTGTACCCGGTCCAGTCTGAGAGTGCAGTCTCCTTCCGTGTTTTGTATATCTATATATTTTTATATAAATATATATATATATATATATATATATATATATATATATATATATATATATTAACTTCAGACTTTTAGTATAAGAGAAGGGGCCACAGTAGAGCTATATGAGATACTGTGAATAGGCAGGGGTTTACAGCACACAGAAGAGTATTCTCTGTATCAAAATTAAAGAGTTTAGCCGAAAATCCTTCAAAGAACCAAACAAACAGATACACACAGGTTCAGAAAATGCAACAGTTTATTTACAATGAACAACATCACTGATCAGGCATCATTGCACTTGGTTAAGCTAGTAAGCATTTAAATCTACCACTGCAGTGGAAAATACCTGTTGGCATTTACCATTGCACAAGCAGTTCTGGTGAAATGCTTGTGCAATGCTGCCACCTGCACATTTGCGGCCGCTAGCAGGGGGTGTCAATCATCCCGATCGTATCTGATCGGGATGATTGCAGTCCGCCACCTCAGAGGTGGCGGACTGGTTAAGGAGCAGCGGTCTTATGACCGCTGCTTCTTAACTCCTGATTCCGACGAGCCGGAAGGCTCGCGAGAAATGAGCAGCATATGCACCTATATCTCTTCTAACTTCCACTGGGAATTCTTCTGCTAGCTACATTTATACAGCTTCTCTAGAGCCAATGCTTCTAGGCAAAATCCACTATTTCAAATACTGAAATAAAGGTAAATGAGTTATCTTTAAACAATTGAATACACTCCAGCATTTAAAATGGATCATTGTGAACAAATTAAAGGGGAGAAAAATAGGGTAAACTTTTCCTTTAACGGACTGGAAGTGTCCAAGTTCTCCTTGCACCCCTTAGATTGTATGTCATAATATATCTAGTGATAATACATATATATCTCTGACACCTATTATAGTTATGAGTTATTTATAAAGCATGAATATAGCTTAATGTCTAATTCAAGGAAACAAAAGATACATTATGCGAAACTATTCCAACGTAAAGAAACATGACTAGATATATGCACTTTTTCAGACGCATGCTAAAATTAGCAAATCTTTCACCTAGAATACGAGTTTTGCGTTAGAGGCTATGCGGTGCTAACGAGCAGTTTTCCATCACCGCTCACTTACCTACAGTGCTGGTATTGCGAGTTTTCAGAAACCTGTCGTTAAAAAACAAGAAGTGAGCGTTGAGCAAAATTTTGCTCCTTACCGCATTCAAATACCAGCGCTGCTTAAGTCAGCGGTGAGCTGGTGTAATGTGCTTGTGCACGATTTCCCCATAGGAATCAACGGGGAGAGCCGGCTGAGAAAAAGTCTAACACCTGCAAAAAAGCAGCATAAAACTCCTTAACGCAGCCCCATTGATTCCTATGGGGAAATAAATGTTATGTCTACACCTAACACCCTAACATGAACCCCGAGTCTAAACACCCCTAACCTTACACTTATTAACCCCTAATCTGCCGTCCCCGACATCGCCGACACCTATATTATACTTATTAACCCCTAATTTGCCGCTCCGGACACCGCCGCCACCTACATTATACTAATCTGCTGCCCCCAACATAGCCGCCACCTACATTATATTTATTAACCCCTAGTCTGCTGCCCCCAATGTCACCACCACCTACCTACACTTATTAACCCCTAATCTTCCGCCCCCAACGTTGCCGCCACTATAATAAACATATTAACTCCTAAAAAGCCACACTCCTGCCTCACAAACATTAGTTAAATCGTAATAACCCCTAATCTGCCGCCCCCAATGTCGCCGCCACCTACCTACATTGATTAACCCCTAATCTGCCACACCCAACGTCGCCGCCACTATATTAAAGTTATTAACCCCTAAACCTAAGTCTAACCCTAAACCTAACACCCACTAACTTAAATATAATTTAAATAAATCTAAATAAATATTCCTATCATTAACTAAATTATTCCTATTTAAAACTAAATACTTACCTATAAAATAAACCCTAAACTAGCTACAATATAAATAATAGTTACATTGTAGCTAGCGTAGGATTTATTTTTATTTTACAGGCAAGTTTGTATTTATTTTAACTAGGTAGAATAGTTATTAAATAGTTATTAACTATTTAATAACTACCTAGCTAAAATAAATACAAATTTACCTGTAAAATAAAACCTAACCTAAGTTACACTAACACCTATCACTACACTATAATTAAATACATTAACTAAATTAAATACAATTACCAAAATTAAATTAAATTAGCTAAAGTACAAAAAAACAACTAAATTACAGAAAATAATAAACAAATTACAGAAATTTAAACTAATTACACCTAATCTAATAGCCCTATTAAAATAAAAAAGCCCCCCCAAAATAAAAAAAAGCCCTAACCTAAACTACAGATAGCCCTTAAAAGGGCTTTTTGCGGGGCATTGCCCCAAAGAAATCAGCTCTTTTACCTGTAAAAAAAAATACAAACAACCCCCCAACAGTAAAACCCACCACCCACACAACCAACCCCTCAAATAAAATACTATCTAAAAAAACCTAAGCTCCCCATTGCCCTGAAAAGGACATTTGGATGGGCATTGCCCTTAAAAGGGCAGTTAGCTCTTTTGCCGCCCAAACCCTAATCTAAAAAATAAAACCCACCCAATACACCCTTAAAAAAAACTAACACTAAACCCCTGAAGATCGACTTACCGGGAGATGTCTTCATCCAAGCCGGGCGAAGTGGTCCTCCAGACGGGCAGAAGTCTTCATCCAAGCCGGGCAGAAGTGGTCCTCCAGACGAGCAAAAGTCTTCATCCAGACGGCATCTTCCATCTTCATCCAGACGGCATCTTCCATCTTGATCCATCCGGCGCGGAGCAGGTCCATCTTCAAGACATCCGACGCGGAGCATCCTCTTCTAGCGACGACTAAAACAGAATGAAGGTACCTTTAAGTGATGTCATCCAAGATGGCGTCCCTTAGATTCCGATTGGCTGATAGAATGGAGCCTACATTTCCTTTCTGGCATGGAAAGTAAATAAATCTGATCAGTATCAGTTGTGTAAAACATTAATGACCTAGGGTAATATTTGCCATAGCATAAAAAGCAGTCCAACTATAAGGGAAAAAAAAAAAATCAGACTTAATATAGTCTTCCAGTATGTTGCAGTTAATGTTCTATGTATAAGATCATGCAGGGCTGAACATAATCAAGGGTAGACTTTGTGAGAGACAGTAGTAATAAGGAGCTGGTCAAAGGAGTAATGCAGATCTGGTAAAGTTATGGGACACATGTTTGTGGGCATGGATTTTTACTAGTCCCAGTCCATTTATTCAGCTTACCTGAGTCCAATCCATTCAAATACAAAGATTCTGTCCACTCAGAAAAGATCTTGCCGGGAGAGGAAGAATGGATAGTTGCTGTGTGACATCACGCATTATGTTAAAAATCCTCATCACTACTTGCCTGTCAGAGAGGGCCTGTATATGTAGTTCTTGAACACATACTGATAGGTATAGTCAATAATAAAAGAAAGAAGCCCCATTTCTCAAAAGCTGAGTGTGTCAGATCATGCCATTCCTATGTGTTGAGAACATTGCAAAGTGGAACTGTCAGCATGTATAATGTAGAGGGGGATTGTTATCAGACCTATTGGCTCTCATTAAAACGCCTCAGGAATAAAGGACTGGAATGAATAATAATAGGGCTGTTGAGAGAGCTAGAAAACTCTGTACACAAACGTAGCTGTATAACTACAGATAGTCCAACCATGAGGCAAATATACGATCCAGCTACACTTATCATATACATGACCGGTAATGCTAGCCACCCGGATCAAAGGGGTTCTGTAGTGAACCAGTAGAATATTTTGTGTCTCTTCTATGTAAGACTTCTGAGAGATATGATAACTGAAAGTTCCATTTTGACCTCAGTAGTAGAGGAGCAAGTAAGTAATGAGTATGGAAGCTGGTATATGAAATTTGTCCCCAAACATTTCCCCCGACACCCACCTTATAGCGACTAAGCATGTAGGCGTCTCTAGTGAGGTTAGCAGCAGACTTGTTTCTCTCCAGCTACATTATGATCGGCCGCCTCTTAAAAAAAGGAGCAGAGCATAGAGCTGCGTGTATCATAAGAAGATCTGAGGAGGTATCTGGCGTCGGAGGAGAAGCGATCTGGAAATCCATGTCAATAGGCCTCTCAAAAGGAATAGATAGAGCACCGCTGATCTCATCTTTTCTCTCGCCATGGGAACAGTAGTATTGTAGGTTATGGTCTTCTGCTGGTATGTCATCCGCTATGTTAGGATCATCCTCTGAATCATCTGCCGAGTCCTCCCTATCAGAAGAGAGGCATCGGGCAAGAGAAGCGAACTGCGCATCCATGCAGGGCTCCAGAGCGGCAAGTGCAGTGCAGATCTGTGAGTCCATCCTCTTCATTAGCTAAAGAATTTCAATTGGTCCTGGTAGGTAAGTAAGGGGCTCTCACTCTCTAAGGGATTGTGGCATCCATGACACCATTGCTGTAATGGCGACTAATCGGCTCTTCTAAGTGTCGTCTCTATGAACAGGATGAGAAGCTGGGTCACCAGGTTATTAGCAGCGTCTAGCTGGTGCTCTCATGTGAACTGTGAGGCTTAAGTCCACTTAAGTTGTTTAAAGCTTAGATTTTGAAGGTCTTTAGCGAAGTTTAATATATTGTTGGAGCAGGAGCTCTCAATACCTGCGTCTGCTCGGCTTCATAGTTGGCTCCGCCCCCCGGATTTTTTATTTTAATAGGGCAATTAGATTAGGCGTAATTAGTTTAAATTTCTGTAATTTGTTTATTATTTTCTGTAATTTAGTGCTTGTTTTTTTGTACTTTAGCTAAATTAATTTAATTTAGGTAATTTTATTTAATTTAGTTAATTTATTTAATTGTAGTGTAGTGTTAGGTGTTAGTGTAACTTAGGCTAGGTTTTATTTTACAGGTAAATCTGTATTTATTTTAGCTAGGTAGTTATTAAATAGTTAATAACTATTTGATAACTATTCTACCTAGTTAAAATAAATACAAACTTGCCTGTAAAATAAAAATAAATCCTAAGCTAGCTACAATGTAACTATTAGTTATATTGTAGCCAGGGCCGGATTGGGCAGCCGGGATACCGGGAAAAATCCTGGAGGGCTGCCGGCTGGCAGCTCAGTTGGGCTGGCAGCTGCTGTGTTACACTTTTGCAATTGCAGGTTTGCTCGCTAACTTTGCGATTTTGATTGCGGCCACCGACAGCAGGTAATCAGTTCCTGCTGTTACACTGACTTCCCCACTAAGGCTCAGTGCAGCACATCACAGTGTGTAGTTAATGTTTATTAAACTTATAAGGTATTAACCCCCTCTCCGACTCCGCTGCCTCCGCCGCAAGTTAATTAATCTAACCGGCTGCCGGTGGCCTGGGCCACACTGACTGGGCTGCCAGGATGGAGGAGGACTCAGGATCCGATTCAGGAATCCTCATATGCGGGCCGGATCTGGTGATGCGGGCCGGGTCTGGTGGGGCGGGCCGGGCGGCGGCGGCTTGTGATTTCACCGTCACGACAAGTCAGTGTGAGGAGCGGATGCATGGCAGCATCAGACAGTGACCACTGAGCTCAAGCAGGCAGCGCTGCAGGCCATGTGCGGTCAGGTGTGTGACAAGTCTGCAGGGGACAGCAGTCAGTGGGACCAGCAGGTGCCAGCCCAGCGGGGACGCTGAACTGAAGAGACGGCGGGAGTCCTCCTGTGCACAAGGCATAGCCGTAGAACGTGACAGACACAAATTTCAGGGACTCGGGAGGTACATATTTTTTTGTGTTAATGATGTTATCAGTTCTAAGGCAGCGCCAGCTATAGTGCAATCAATGGTGTCAAAATTACAGGCCACAATTACTTTTTTGGCAGTTACTTACTCCTCAATTCCATGCAGTGTTACTTTACTGTCTAATGTGTGGTTGTAACTCACTATATATTATATATATATATATATATATATATATATATATATATATATATATATATATATATATATATATATATATATATATATATATATATATAAAAATATATATATATTATAATATATATATATATATATATATATATATATTGTGTGTATATATATTATATATATATTATATACAGGGAGTGCAGAATTATTAGGCAAATGAGTATTTTGACCACATCATCCTCTTCATGCATGTTGTCTTACTCCAAGCTGTATAGGCTCGAAAGCCTACTACCAATTAAGCATATTAGGTGATGTGCATCTCTGTAATGAGTAGGGGTGTGGTCTAATGACATCAACACCCTATATCAGGTGTGCATAATTATTAGGCAACTTCCTTTCCTTTGGCAAAATGGGTCAAAAGAAGGACTTGACAGGCTCAGAAAAGTCAAAAATAGTGAGATATCTTGCAGAGGGATGCAGCACTCTTAAAATTGCAAAGCTTCTGAAGTGTGATCATCGAACAATCAAGCGTTTCATTCAAAATAGTTAACAGGGTCACAAGAAGCGTGTGGAAAAACCAAGGCGCAAAATAACTGCCCATGAACTGAGAAAAGTCAAGCGTGCAGCTGCCAAGATGCCACTTGCCACCAGTTTGGCCATATTTCAGAGCTGCAACATCACTGGAGTGCCCAAAAGCACAAGGTGTGCAAT